>NC_057809.1:159092897-159344015 GCF_018294505.1 Triticum aestivum
CTCCCATGAATACTCCTAGCTTCCTTTCCAGATCGTCATTCTTCTCCACTAGTACGACGATTTCCTCCTCATAATCTTCACGTGTAGCCTTAAGTTCTTCCTCCAGTTCTGTGATCCTTGTCATTGCCTTCTTCAGATCTATCATGCTTCCACACATATGGTTCTCCTGGCGACAAATGTGCTGGTTTAACTCCTGGATAAAAGTGGCGATTGATCTATCTTTCCTAGTACTGATCATCTCCCATTGCTCGTCTCGGCGCCCACAAATCTGATAGATAGTATCCTTAAGCTCCTTATGATAAATTTCTCCAATGCGTCCCATGGTGATGTGAGCTGCCATACTCTTTCCTAGACACCAGGTTGGTGCATCAAAGGAAAACTCTATGGGTTTGGTGACTGGCGTGAATGTCCTTCCTGGAACTTGAACTTGAATCATCCATCGCTCCTCTTCTCGTAAAGTGGCGTTGTAAGTCCCAGTGATGCTTGGTATTCCGATGTTTAGGTACCTAGTGACTTCCTTCAAGTGTCGTCCAAAAGGTGCTTCTTCATCCGGTTGCGCAAACTTGTTCCTTGCGTCCGCCATCCTAAAGAGTAGAAAATGGAGAGGAGTCAGAAATGAGAAGAGAGTGGTGATCTAGGGCTTTAGCTTAGTGGTTGTGTCCTACACTCAGCGTGTGCTCTGATACCATCTCGTAGCGACCCAACCTCAAACGGCCAAGTCTTTGTGCTTCAATGTCATCCCTGGATCGGTAATGCTGACACACACATTACTCGAGGATTTATAACAGAGTAGCAATCACACACTTATTACATCGAATGTCTCAGAAGAGAACTTATTACAATAAATATGGCTTAAGGCCATCTAATACGATAACAGCAGAAGGCTTGGAAGATAAAGTGAGTCCATCAACTCCAACGGCATAGCTGAGCTACACGGAAACAACCTAACGAACCTTACTCCTCATCTGAAAAGTCTGCAACATAATACGTTGCAGCCCGAAAATGGGTCAGCACATGGAATATGTTGGCAAAATAACACAGTAGAGCAAGAACAGAATAATTCTATCACCACATGCATATTTGGCTGGTGGAAGCTCTATGGTTATAGTTTTTGCGAAAAGCCAATTTTTCCCTAAACAAAGGAATAAATTTAATTTAACTATCATGGTAGTTGAAACATCATTGAGAAGGTTCCTCCAACTCAATCCCAATTTAAGTGATTATCAACCCAACAATATTAATTTAGAGTGATGAAATACTTAGGATACTCCAAGTACTAGATACTCAAGATGTGCATAACCGGGGACACGGCTAACCATGATTAGTTTATACACTCTGCAGAGGTTTGCGCACTTTTCCCCACAAGACTTGATCTCCTCCGTTGGATTTCTCGCACTACATGGTGTTTGAGAAACGTATGACCGAGACACAGTCTTTCAGAAGCATTAACTCCTTACTCCGGGAAGACCATACCAACCTACATCCCTCTACCTGCTGATCCACCTCTTTGGGAGCTTCACGCGACTTACTCAACTATGCTAGATCCCATAATAGCTTGTGGCTGCACACGGAAGTTTCTAGCTTGAAAATATCTCAGTTCCCTTTGAGCCTGGGTGGCGGACCTTAGGATTATCACACGGGTACTCCAGGATATCCTAGGACAACACTGGATTCCCTAGATGCCCAACAACCAATCCACCCAGATGTGTATTTAAGTTGCCACCTTAAGTTGAACCATTAATTAATAATTTCACATCTGTCATGGATCCACTCTCCCAAACCACGTCTACGAGCATAGCATAGCAATATAAGCATTATGTAGAAGTAACTCCCAAGGGTTTGATAATAACAGGGCAATAGGTTCTACCTCATCGACTACTTCCCAACCCACAATTTAATCACATCCTAATCATGCAATGTTTGAGGATTCGAGCTAATGCATAAAAACTGGGTATGGAAGGAGTATGATCAATGTGTTACTTGCCTTGTTGATGATTCGGAAAACCTAGGGACTCGTAGTAGCACGCTTCGTACTCCGGGTGTTCTATCGCAAACAAACAATAGCATACATAAGCAATCAAGCAAGGAAACATGAGCAAATCTCAAATAAGAAGATCTAACCAGAAAGTTCAACTTAAGAACTCCGGTTTGCAAAAAGAATCAAATCAAACGGAGCAATGAAACTCAAACTGCGAAAGAAACAAGATCCGTTTACTAATCTGGACTAAGGTCAAATTTTACAGTACCAAAACCTTGATCAAGTTGATTAAACAGAAAGAGGGTTTCGAGATGAAGATCTAGGCGCTTGAATCACCTGATTCCGATAAACGAGCGAAAAGATAAACTGAAACGAAAATCGGATCAAAAATCATTGAAAAATAATAGCGGAAAAATCCGAGAAAAAGAAAACTGACGAACAGGCTAACGAACGAACTTTCGTTATTTGCGGCTAACGAGCGAAAACTGTTTGTTAAAAGAACATACGGACGAACGTCCGTTATATAAACTAAACCGAGAAAACCGGTGAATCGATCTAAAAAAACAAACTAGGGTTTCTAAAAAACTGGATCGGTTTTAAAAAACGAACAGCAGCGAGGCATGTACCTCCGGTGAGGCGGGGCTGCAGCGGCGGGGTGCGCGGGCGGCGGCAGCGCGGCAAAGGCGGTGGCGGCGCTGCAGAGGCGGCGGCGCGGCGCGGCAAGGGCAGCGGCGGGGTTGGTTGTCGGGGGGGGGGGCATCCGGTGGCGGGTATTTAAGGAGAGGGGGGCTGCTTAGGGGAGGGGGCAAGCGGCGCGGGAGGCGGAGTCCCGGCCGGACTCGGCCAGCGGCAGCGGCGGCGCTCGTGCGGTCTCCTGGAGGGAGACGGCGGCGCGGGCTAGCGGGCCGGCTCGGCTGGGCTTCGGCCCAGTCGGGCGCTATGTTTTTTTAAAATAATTATGCCGAAACTTAAATAAATCCTAGAAAATAAAATAAAAAAAATCTAAAAATACCAAAACAAATTTTCACCGTCTAAATAAAATATTTAGAGCGAGATGAACATTTTCTTGGCCCTAAAATGCAATTTTGAAAAACATGCAATTTTTCTAATTCAAATAAAATAGCAATAAACTCCGGATAAAATCAGATATTTGATTTTAATATTTTCCTTCAATATTTCAATTATTTTGGAGAAGTCATATTATCTCCTCTCATATATTTTAATATGAAATATTTTCGGAGATAAAAATAATTAAAACCGAAATCCTCGTTTCAATATTTGATAGAATTCAAATATGAAAACAAAGAAATCCCCAACTCTCTCCGAGGGTCCTTGAGTTGCTTAGGATTTCAAGGATCGAGAAACGAAATGCAATAAAAATGTGATATGCATGAATGATCTATGTATAACATTCCAAATTGAAAATTTGGGATGTTACATATGTTGAAGGGTTTCATGCTTCCTTGTCTTCAACCACCATTGTATAGAAACTTGGTGATGTAGAGATTGCTCAAGATGTGAGTGAGTTGCAATGTCATAGATTTAGATTTATCCAAGTACCTACAAGGGTTATATAGCATGCAATGGTACAAATATATTCAAGACATATGATTATCATCATAAGAGAAGAGTCAAGGATTAGTCATAGGCTCATGCCTTGCATGTATCCAAATGGAGTTTCTACTCCAAGTTTGAAGCATCAATGATGTTCAATTCACCTCTCAAACGGCAAAAGACTTTCTCATCAAGTGGTTTGGTGAATATATCCGCTAATTGCTTATCGGTACGAACATGTTTAAGATCAATGTCCCCTTTAGCAACATGATCTCGAATGAAATGATGACGAACTTCAATAGGCTTAGTTCGAGAATGTTGCACGGGATTGTGAGCAATCTAAATAGCACTCTTGTTGTCACAAAGCAATGGAACATGTTTCACATTGATCCCATAATCTTTAAGAGTTTGGGTCATCCAAAGTAATTGAGCACAACATGAACCGGCGGCAATGTATTCCGCTTCGGCGGTGGATAAGGATACTGTCGTGGAATTGTCACGGCAGATGTCCTAGTGTGAGGACTTAGTCGTGAGGCCAGCACATCTTTGTGGTAGCTTGAGAGGGGTTGATCGGGATGAGAGACGCAGGGCGGATCAACGCACAAGACAAGGATTTAGACAGCTTCGGGCCTCGGGAAACATCATCCGGTAATAGCCCTGCATGCTGTTTGTGGCTAGATCTCATTATGCTCATGAGAGAGCCGCTGCATAAGTCGGCCCTCCCTTTGTGTCTAGCCCTAAATATTGTTTGTTGCCTCTCCCTCTTGGGGTGCCCTGCCCCTCCTTATATAAGTTGAAGGGGTGGGTTACATGTGAAGTCCTAGGACTAGTCTATTACAAGTGGAATCCTAGTCTGCCCCCTTAAGGGAAAACTCCTTATGCCTTTCCTCGTAAACCGGCCCAACATAACATGAGACGGTCTTCTGGGCCTTTGGCCTAGTCTTCTATCTGACCCGCCGTTAGGGCCATCCGTGAGTTGCCAGGCTTGTGAGTCGCCACTCCGGCGGGTTACCAATGAAAACGCCAAGCCCGACCGGGTCATACTTCCGTCCGGGTCATACCGCGAGGTATATCCCCGACAGATACCGAGTTTTATTTCTTGGAGGATCAAGACACAAGAGGTCTACCACGAAATTGACAAGTACCCGAAGTGGACTTTCTATCAACCTTGTCTCTGGCATAGTCTGAATCGGAATAGCCAACAAGATCAATGGAGGACCTCTTAGGATACCAAATGCCAAACTTTGGTGTATGTATTAAGTGTCTCACTATCCTTTTCACAACCTTAAGATGACATTCTTTTGGGTCCGCTTGGTATCGTGCACACATGCACACACTTAGCATAATATCGGGACGGGAGGCACATAGATATAATAATGAACCAATCATAGAGAGATAAAAAAATTGATCAACCGGTTTGCCATCCTTGGTCAAGTTAAGATGTCCACTAGTAGGCATGGGAGTTTTCATACCTTTGCATTCTTGCATATTGAACTTCTTGAATGAGTCCTTGGTGTACTTTGTTTGAGAAACAAAGGTACCTTCCTTAGTTTGCTTGATTTGCAAACCAAGAAAGAACTTGAGTTCACTCATCATAGACACCTCAAACTTCTTCGACATTAGCTTTCCAAACTTTTCACTTCGACTTGAGTGTGGACTTTGGCGACGAGACGTGCTTTGTTGACCATCTTCGTCTTACTTGTTGCGAAACACCCATTTGGTACAATGATGTTGTGGTTGTTGTCGGGCTTTTCGACCAATGTCCACACTTGATTTCTCTCAAAGGTGTGTAGCTCTTCATGCATGGCATTTATCCAATCCGGATCTTCCAATGGTTCTTCAACCTTCATAGGTTCAATGCTAGAGATGAATGAATAATGTTCACAAAAGTTAGCAAAATGAGTTTTAGAGCAAGTGATTCTCCCAGTTTGAATATCATTGAAGATTTGTTTGACGGGATGGTCTCTTGAGACTCTTGCTCGAATCGTGAAAGCTTTTGCTTGGGTCGGGGTGGAATATCTTCTTCATCATCTTGTCCTTCTTCTTGGCCTTCTTCATTATTGGCGTTGTTGTTCTCTTGTCTTGGTGAAGAAGGAGATTGATGAGGTTCATATTGGTGTACTTCCTTGTTTTCTTCATCTTGGTGCGTCCCACTTGTGGATGCTTCCGTATCAACTCTTGGTTCACCTTGTCGTGAGGTAGAAGCTTCCACTTGGACGGATGAGGTACTCTCCTTCACCTTCTTTAGATAAATATTGCCAATAGACAAGTATTGTATTGCTTCTAAAGGATCCTTATCTCCTACATCAATTGGAAATTGCTCTACTTGCGAGCCGTTAGATAATCAAACTTCACATCTACTGTCTCTTCAACCTTTCAGGTGAAATTGTTGTAGACACGGTAAGTGTGAGAGTTTGATCCATAACCAAGTAGGAAACCTTCATGAGATTTAGGAAAAAAAATTAGAACGACGATGCTTATCAAGAATGTAGCACTTTGAGCTGAATACTCGAAAGTATCCAACTTGGGGTTTGTTACTGGTGAGAAGCTCGTATGTCGTCTTGCCGAGAAGCTTGTGAAGATACAAGTGATTTGTTGCATGACAAGCTGTCTCAACTGCTTCCGCCCAAAAGTGTTTTGGAGTTTTGTACTCATCAATCATCGTTCTCTCCATCTCAATAAGGGTTCGGTTCTTCCTCTCAACAACTCCATTTTGTTGAGGCATGTACGTAGCCGAGAACTCATGTGAAATCCCTTCTACATCAAGAAAGGTATCCACATTTGTGTTCTTGAACTGCGTTCCGTTGTCGCTGTGAACCTTCTTGATCTTCACTTCAAATTGATTTTGGGCCTTCCTAGCGAAGTTCTTGAAGATCTTTTGGACCTGCGATTTATCATCAAGAAAGAACATCCACGTAAATCTTGAAAAATCATCAACTATAACTAGATCAAATGAGTTACCACCGAGACTCTTGTAGGCATTGGGACCAAAGAGATCCATATGAAGTAGCTCGAGCGGTCTTCTCGTGGTCATAATGTTCTTCACGGGGTGACTTCCTCCAACTTGATTTCCTGCTTGACAAGCACTACAAAGTCTATCCTTGTCAAATATAACATCTTTTAATCCAAGGATATGATCACCTTTAATAAGCTCATCAAGATTTCGCATGCCCGCATGTCCAAACCTTCAATGCCACAACCAACCTTTCAAGGATTTAGCAATTAGGAAAGTTCTAGGTTGAGCATTTCTAGTGAAATCAACAATATATAGATCACCTCTATGTGTACGAGTAAAGACCATTTTACGATTATCTCTATGAAACACTTGGCAGTCTACTTCAGTAAATAGGACGTTGAAACCAAAGTCAGCAACTCTAGATACGGAAAGTAAATTGTAGCCAAGAGATTCAACGAGCATAACATTTTGTATAGAGCTATCATGTGAGATGGCCACCTTACCAAGGCTAACCTCCTTACCCTTTGAGTTATCACCAAAAGTGACATACTTTCGAGGGCCGTCGTTTTCAGCAAGCTCACGAAACATATCTTTGTCTCTGGTCATATGATCGGTACACTGATACATCTCCAACGTATCTATAATTTTTGATTGTTCCATGCTATTATATATATTCTGTTTTGGATGTTTAATGGGCTTATTTATATACTTTTATATTATTTTTGGGACTAACCTATTAACCGGATGCCCAGCCCAAATTGCTGTTTTTTGCCTATTTCAGTGTTCCGCAGAAAAAGAATATCAAACGGAGTCCAAACGGAATGAAACCTTCGGGAGCGTGATTTTTGGAACAAACGTGATCCAGAGGACTTGGAGTGGACGTCAAACAATCAACGAGGAGGCCATGAGGCAGGGGGCGCGCCCTCCACCCTCGTGGGCCCCTCCTGGCTCCACCGACCTACTTCTTCCTCCTATATATATACCTACGTACCCCAAAACCATAGAGGAGCACCATGAAAACCTAATTCCACCGCCGCAACCTTCTGTACCCATGAGATCCCATCTTGCGGCCTTTTACTGCGCTCCACCGGAGGGGGTATTGATCACGGAGGGCTTCTACATCAACACCATAGCCTCTCCGATGATGTGTGAGTAGTTTACCTCAAACCTTCAGGTCCATAGTTATTAGCTAGATGGCTTCTTCTCTCTCTTTGGATCTCAATACAAAGTTCTCCTCGATTCTCTTGGAGATCTATTCGATCTAATCTTCTTTTGCGGTGTGTTTGTCGAGATCCGATGAATTGTGGGTTTATGATCAAGATTATCTATGAACAATATTTGAATCTTCTCTGAATTCTTTTAATTGGTTATCTTTGCAAGTCTCTTTGAATTATCAGTTTGGTTTGGCCTACTAGATTGATCTTTCTTGCAATGGGAGAAGTGCTTAGCTTTGGGTTCAATCTTGCGGTGCTCGATCCTTGTGATAGTAGGGGAAACGACACGTATTGTATTGTTGCCATCGAGGATAAAAAGATGGGGTTTATATCATATTGCATGAGTTTATCCCTCTACATCATGGCATCTTGCTTAAAGCGTTACTCCATTCTTATGAACTTAATACTCTAGATGCATGCTGGAGAGCAGTCGATGTGTGGAGTAATAGTAGTAGATGCAGGCAGGAGTAGGTCTACTTGTCACGTACGTGATGCCTATATACATGATCATACCTAGATATTCTCATAACTATGCTCAATTCTATCAATTGCTCGACAGTAATTTGTTTACCCACCATAATACTTATGCTATCTTGAGAGAATCCACTAGTGAAACCTATGGCCCTCGGGTCTATTTTCCATCATATTAATCTCCCGTTAACAAGCTATTTGTTGCATCGTTTATTTTGCTTTCTTTACTTTTAGTCTTTATCATAAAAATACCAAAAATATTATCTTATCTTCTCTATCAGATCTCACCTTTGCAAGTGGCCATGAAGGGATTGACAACCCCTTTATCGCGTTGGTTGCAAGGTTCTTATTTGTTTGTGTAGGTTCAAGGGACTTGAGCGTGGCCTCCTACTGGATTGATACCTTGGTTCTCAAAAACTAAGGGAAATACTTACGCTACTTTGCTGCATCACCCTTTCCTCTTGAAGGGAAAACCAACGCAGTGCTCGAGAGGTAGCAAGAAGGATTTCTAGCGCCGTTGCCGGGAGTCTACGCACAAGTCAAGACATACCAAGTACCCATCACAAACTCTTATCCCTCGCATTACATTATTTGCCATTTGCCTCTCGTTTTCCTCTCCCCAACTTCACCCTTGCCGTTTTATTCCCCCTCTTTTTCCGTTCGCCTTCTTCCCGTGTGTATCTTTCTTTGTGTTTCCATGTGCCTTCTATTTGCTTGCATCTTTGCTTGCTAAAAATCTATTGTTATGGATCAACTTAAAGTGTTCTGCTTGGATTATATTTGATCCTTATGCACTCGTGCTGAAACCCCAACTAGCCTAGTTGATGGGAAATCTTTAGATGAGCATTGTCGGTGTCAAAACCGGCGGATCTCGGGTAGGGGGTCCCGAACTATGCGTCTAAGGAGGATGGTAACAGGAAGCAGGGGACACGATGTTTTACCCAGGTTCGGGCCCTCTTGATGGAGGTAAAACCCTACGTCTTGCTTGATTATTCTTGATAATATGTGTAGTACAAGAGTTGATCTACCATGAGATCAGAGAGGCTAAACCCTAGAAGCTAGCCTATGGTATGATTGTATGTTTTCCTACGGACTAAAACCCTCTAGTTTATATAGACACCGGAGGGGGCTAGGGTTACACAAGGTCGGTTACAAAGGAGGAGATATACATATCCGTATTGCCTAGCTTGCCTTCCACGCCAAGTAGAGTCCCATCCGGACACGGGACGAAGTCTTCAATCTTGTATCTTCATAGTCCAACAGTCCGGCCAAAGGAAATAATCTGGCTGTCCGGATACCCCCTAATCCAGGACTCCCTCAGTAGCCCCTGAACCAGGCTTCAATGACGATGAGTCCGGCGCGCAGTGTTGTCTTCGGCATTGCAAGGAGGGTTCCTCCTCCGAATACACCACGGAAGAGTTTGAATACAAGGATAGTGTCCGACCCTGCAAAATAAGTTCCACATACCACCGTAGAGAGAATAATATTACCACAAATCTGATCTGCTGACACGTTTTGGCAGCATGACATCACGCCACGGCCCGGTAATTATTTGAACCGTTTTTCTTTAACCAGCCCCGCACATAACGCGAGGCAGTTTCTTTACACGTCCTGTCAAAGCAGAGATCGTGTTCCCCTTATTACGGGATTCTCTTCAATACGGACGTGGGTAACCCAACCACGCCATCAATTACGGCGCTTGGGGGATAAGCGAGTTTTACCAGGCTAGTGGGGGCACATAGTTTAGTCCGCCATTATAAAGGGATAAGATCTCACCTTTTTCTACCCACGCCTTCTTCCTCCTTGCTCATCCATTCTCGCGCACTCGAACTCCAGTGCCCAAGTTCGCATCCTTCTCCTCAACTCTCTCCAAACATGTCCGAAGCGGGAGGCAAGTGGATGGCCTCCTCCATCACGGAGGGACACATCAAAAAGCTATGTGGAGCCGGATACTTAGCCGCGGATATCGAGCACCGGCTAATAGCCGCGGGGCAGGTCGTCCCTACCCCGGAACCTCACGAAAGGGTGGTTTTCCTCCCCCACTTCGTATGCGGACTGGGGTTTCCCCTCCATCCATTCGTCTGCGGCCTCATGTTCTATTATGGGTTGGACTTTCATGATCTGGCCCCGAATTTCATCCTCAACATCTCGGCGTTCATCGTCGTGTGCAAGGCTTTCCTCCGCATTTGGCCCCACTTCGGCCTGTGGCTGAAGACCTTCAATATCAAGCCGAAGGTGGTGGGCGGCCAACAAGCGAAATGCGGCGGAGCCATGGTGGGCAAAATGCCCAATGTTATATGGCTTGAGGGATTCTTCGTGGAGACCATAAAGGGGTGGAAATCGGGGTGGTTCTACATCACCGAGCCGCGCGACACCAACTGGGTGGCGGCCCCCGAGTTTTGATCCGGAATCCCCACGTGGCTCACTTCCTAGAAGGAGAAGGGCATGTCCTGGGGCTCATTGGTGGAGCTAGATGGACTCCAGAAGTGTATCCGGAACATGACAAGCAAGAAACTTAAGCTTGTCAACCTAGTCCAGGTCATGCTCTTTCGTCGGATCCTCTCGTGTCAACAACAGGCTTTCAACTTATGGGAGTATGACCCGGCCCAGCACCAGACTCTACGCGAGATCTTCGACACGACGCATACGGACATCTGGAAGGTGCTGTTCAAGGGCGCTGAGGTCCCTCCTTCTCTTACCGAGGACCGCGGGCTAAGCGCGAAGCGTCCAGCGAATCCGGTAAGTTCTGTACATCTGGTAGGGTATTTATTTCCCATAGCTTAACCATGTGCGGGGTCTGAGCTCCCATGCCTTTGACAGGACTGGGTGGAGACATCGGAGCAGATTAACTGTCTGGCCCCTCTGCCCGAAGACCCTGCGGACGCTCTCCTAACGGAGATGCGGACCCCGGCTCCTTATGAGTTGCCGGAGAAGACTAATAAGAAGGCCAAGGGAACCCGAAAGAGTTCCCGGCGCCATGTGGTATCGGACTCATCGTCCGATAACTCCGAGACGCACTCCTCCCTTGAAAACGAGGAGAAGGAAGACGAAGACTCTCCCCCTCCAGTCGGGGGAGACAAGAAAAGGAAGGTCGCCCCAACCGGGGAGGCCGAAGGGTCCAAGAAGGGAAGGACTCTCCTTCCGGACTGTTCCACCACCGCCGCCGACGGCGAAGACGAGTGGCTGCTCAGGGCCAAGCCCCTGGCGAAGTCGTAAGTATTCGGATACCAGAGTAACTCATAGCATACTTTTATTGCACTGCTTCCCCTAACATCGAATATGATCATGCAGTCTGCCCCGAGCCTGTATCGACGTATCTTCGTCGGACGGTTCCATGGACTCGTCGGATATGGATAGTGATCCGCTTCCATCCGCTTCCTCTCCTCGCCCTACAGACAATGCCGAGGTATTGTCTCAAGGGGCACCGAGCCGAGGTGAGACAGTCCCGGAGGCGCCTCAAGGCGACCTTCCGGACTTCAGGAGCAAAGGGAGCAAGGCTCCCAGGGGCTCCAAGTTGGGCCCGCAGCCGGACACCGCGCCGGAACCTCCAATGGTTCCGGACTCGGGCAGGCGGCCCCCTTCCAAGAGGGGCAAGCCGTCCGTGCCGGTGACCTCTGTCCATCCAGAGGCGCCGGATGAACTGCTGGGAGCGCTTCACGGCGCTTCCATTGACAAAGAGCACCGCACTATTATGAGTGCGGTGATCAAGAAGGTTCAGTCCGCCAAGAGCGGACTGACTGAAGCCTGTACCAGCCTTCTAACAAGATTTGAGGTAAGTATTTAAAATATAGGAAAAATATTACCGCATAGACAATATCCCCTGATGCTCTGTTTGGTGTTCACAAAGAAAAGCCGAATAGAGGATCAAATAATATCTGCAGGAGACTAATATAAGTATGTCTGTATGCGTATGCAGGCTTCGCTGCTGACCTCTGCCGCACTGACTGCGGAGGTCACCGCACTGAAGCAGGACTTCGAGCGGTCCGAGAAGGAGCTCGGCCTTTCCAAGAGGCAGCTCGAGGAGAACAAAGGTAAGTAATACCTTGTCTATATAAAAAAGAAAATGTGGTTGCGAACTGACAGGATCATCATCAATGTGCCAGGGGCCACAACCGAAGTGGCGACCCTGAAGCAAGCGCTGTCCGAGGCCGAAAACAAAGCGACCAAGGAGCGCGCCGAGCGGGAAAAACAAGAGGCACGGGTGGGCGAGGTGCAGCAAGAGCTCCAGGCTCTCGTGAAGAAGCACGAGGCTTTGGAGCTTGACTCAAAGATGCGAGAGTCCGAGCTTGCCGCGGCCCTCGAGAGCACAAAGCATGCCAAGGCTGAAGCCCAAAAGGCCCTCCAGGAAATTGAGGCGATGAGGAAGATAGCGGCGGGTAAGGCATTCAATATGCAAAGCAAGCATGTGAAAGTAAATTACTTGTTACTTACCCAAGTCCGGAGCTCTCCAGGAGCATTCACGGATTTGCCCCGCAGCGTGTCGGATGCCGCGAAATATTACCAGGCCGAGGAGGGAAGCTCGACGGAGAAGCTGTTCTGGTCTCAGTATACTGGGACCGAACATCCGATGCCTATGAGAGACCAGTTGAAGTAACTGGTCGAGCTGCATAAGGCGGCCGAACAGGCCATGAGGGGCCTTATGGTCTGGATGTGGCCTGGCGACTCCCTTCCCAATAGCTACTTCAGCCTGGTGAGGCAGCTTGTGGATGCCTGCCCACGGCTGGAGGCCATAAAGCGGTCCGTCTGCATCGAAGGTGCACGCCGGGCCTTTGCCCGTGCGAAGGAGCACTGGGCCAAGATGGACGCCGAGAAGCTGGTGAAGGAGGGACCGCCGCAGGGCAAGGAGCATCGCCACCCTGAGATGTATTATGAGGGTGTCCTGAAGGGTGCCCGTCTTGTGGCCGACGAGTGTGCGAAGGATGTAATTTTTGAATAAACTTGCTCGAGTGATCCCGTATTATGAAAACTTGTTCATATGCCTATGCAACGCTTGTTTGAATTTAAAATATTACCTTCTGTGCGGCTGTTTATCAAATCTGAGAGATGGCCAGTCGTCGGCTTCTGCCCCCATGCCACGAGTGCTGGGGTGTTCGGGATAAACCTGAGCACTCTTTTTCCCATTGTTGGGTCCTTCGAGGGAGGTGCTCAGCACAACGAACAAGGCAACCTGACTATAATGCTTTATCACTCTCACTTAGCCATAGAAGTCTACAATTTTAAATTTTGGCGAAGCCCCTAGTATTCAGAAGGCCGAGTTCGGGGCACTATACATGCCTTAAGCCGGACAAAGCTGACTCCTCGCTCTAAGCGGCATAAGTCTTTAGGGACTCGAGACCTCTCGAACAGCGACCAGCTCTCGCCTTATCATGACAATCAGTTTTAGCTTTCTCTACTGAGGTGCTTAGCCCAGCTGAACCGGGGCACAATCACAGTACTTCTCCCAGTGCCACCTTAGCCGATATAGCGGAACGTAAGGTATCAAAACGTGGGAGCCGGGCAAACCCAACTATTGACCCAAGACATGATTCGGAGCTGATGCATATAATCTATAAGTGCGGGGTGTCGCACTGTCGAAAGTGTTCGGACTTCTCACGCCGTATTATGGGGTATGCTTAAGCCCCTGGCATATTGTCCGTACCAGAGTGTACGGGTGCTGAATGTCATGAATGAACACACACACACACACACACACACACACACACATATATATATATATAAAGAAGAATAGAGAATGCGGTAATAGTCTAGCGCTATGCATTGTTTATTCAAAAAGGTGCGTCGAAGTAGAATGATATAAGTAGTGCGATAAGCAAAAAGTAGGACTATTGGACATGTCCCCTCCAAGGGCAAGCCGAGGAATGGTATTTAAAGCAGGTATTTCACTCGTTATCGGAGACCACCTGGGAGTTCCATGGTGCGATGTGGCTTTTTGCCTCCTTGGTTGTTGCATCGTGTGTCCGGCAATCGTACTACCGGACGGGGTTTCCAGAGATTAAAGTCCTGAAAGAGAGAAAAGTAACAAAGCGGGAAGCCCCTAGTGCAGTTGAGCCGCATCTTGGGGCGTGCCGCAGTCGTGCCCCCACCCCACTTGTGCCCATGGTATTTCCAATGCGTAATTATGTATGCGTGGCACGGATTTCGCCATTTGGCTGGGACTGGGGTGGGGGCCGCATTGCTATGCGAGCTTGGAACGTGCCAGGCGGTCTTGTTGCCGATTACTCTGGGTGCGCTTGAAGGTGTCCGGGTCTTTAATCGCCGAACTGGTGGATTGCCTTAAGAGGCTGCTTTGCGCTTCTGCTACAAGGGCCGCAGTGTGCTCCTCTGTGCGGAGAGAGCGCTCTGTGTTTCCATTGACTGTGATGACCCCCTGAGGTCCTGGCATCTTGAGCTTGAGATATGCATAGTGCGGTACCGCATTGAGTCTCGCAAATGCGGTTCACACGAGCAGTGCATGATAGCCGTTGCGGAACGGGACTATATCGAAGATTAACTCCTCGCTTCGGAAGTTATCCGGGGATCCGAAGACCACTTCCAGTGTGACTAAGCCTGTGCAATGGGCCTCTACACCTGGTATGACGCCTTTAAAGGTCGTTTTTGTGGGTTTGATCCTTGAGGGGTCTATGCCCATTTTGTGCACCGTGTCCTGATAAAGCAGGTTCAGGCTACTGCCGCCGTCCATAAGGACTCGAGTGAGGTGAAATCCGTCGATGATTGGGTCTAGGACCAGTGCGGCGAATCCGCCATGACGAATACTAGTGGGATGGTCCCTGCGATCGAAGGTGATCAGACAGGAGGACCATGGATTGAACTTTGGGGTGACTGGTCCAACGCGTATACATCCCTTAACACACGCTTCCGCTCCCTCTTGGGGATGTGGGTTGCGTATATCATGTTCACCATCCGCACTTGTGGGGGGAACCTCTTTTGCCCCCCAGTGTTCAGCTGTCGGGCCTCCTCCTTGTCATCGCTATGTAACCCCTTATCTTTGTCTTTGGCGCTTAACTTCTCGGCCTGCTTGAACACCCAACATTCCCTGTTGGTGTGGTTGGCTGGCTTGTCGGGGGTGCCATGTATTTGGCATGAGCGATCGAGTATACGGTCCATAATGGACGGGCCTGGAGTGCTTCTTTTGAATGGATTTTTCCGCTGACCAGGTTTATAGCCTCTGAATCCGGCATTGACTGTTGTATCCTCGGTATTGTCGCTATTGACGCGACGCTTATGTTTGTTGCAACGTGACCTGCCATTGCTATCCTTGGTATCTAAAGTACCACGGTTCTTTGATATGTTATTGCTGCGAGCCAGCCAACTGTCTTCTCCCGCACAAAAGCGGGTCATAAGTGTCATGAGGGCTGCCATGGATTTCGGCTTTTCCTGGCCAAGGTGCCGGGCGAGCCACTCGTCGCGGATGTTGTGCTTGAAAGCTGCTAGGGCCTCTGCATATGGACAGTCAATGATTTGATTTTTCTTTGTCAGGAACCGTGTCCAGAATTGCCTGGCCGATTCTTCTGGCTGCTGAATTATATGGCTCAATTCATCGGCATCTGGTGGTCGCACATAAGTGCCCTGGAAGTTGTCGAGGAATGCGGCTCCAGATCTTCCCAACAGCTAATGGATTCTGCTGGCGGGCTGTTGAGCCAATGTCGAGCTGGTCCTTTGAGTTTGAGTGGGAGGTATTTGATGGTGTGTACATCATCACCGCGGGCCATGTGGATGTGTAGGAGGAAGTCCTCGATCCATACCGCAGGATCTGTTGTGCCGTCATATGATTCTATATTTACGGGTTTGAAACCCTCTGGGATTTGGTGATCCATTACTTCATCTGTGAAGCATAGGGGGTGTGCGGCGCCTCTGTACTGGGCTATGTCGCGACGCAGCTCCAATGAGTCTTGTCCGCTGTGTTCGGCCCGGTCAGATTTACTTTTACTGTATCCGGTGTGACGGTTATCCTCCCGCGTGGTGGCGCGCCCTCGTGATCCGTAGATCGATCTTGCGTGTTTTTCTTTGTCCTCCAATACGTCTCGCAGGTCTAGCGTGTTTCCCCGTGCCTTGACATTTTTATTTGAGTGGCGTCGGGGTGCGGGCTGAGCTTTTGGCTAAAATGCCTCTCTGTCGCGGCCACGAGGTGGCCGATCAGCCACGTCATACGCTGGAGATGTAGGTTTTAATGCTTCCTCCTCCAGTTGGGGTAGCAACCTGCGCTTTGGGTAACTCTTGGAGGGGCGTTCGAGTTTATATTCCTCGGCCGCAAGGACATCAGTCCATCTGTCAGCTAGCAAATCTTGATCAGCTTGAAGCTGCTGCTGCTTTCTCTTAAGGCTATTTGCCGTGGCTATAAGCCGGCGCTTGAAGCGCTCTTGCTCGACGGGATCCTCAGGCACGACAAATTCGTCATCGTCGAGGCTTGCCTCGTCTTCGGATGGAGGCATGTAATTATCATCCTCCGCCTCTCCATCTGCCGCTCTCTCAGGAGGGCTGGCTTCTCCATCCTCCTGCTCTAAATCTTGCTGGAGGGAATTGTTGTTGTCTTCGGCACTATCCGGAGTGTTATTATCTCCTGTGCCAGTGTCACTGCTTTTGCTTTGGCGAGACTTAGAGTAGCACCACTGACATCGGCGCTTGGGTTGTTTCTTGGAGGGGTCATCCTCCGCTGTCTCGTCGCCATTGCCTTCTTTGGGTGTGTCCACCATGTATATATCATATGATGAGGTGGCTGTCCAGTGCCCTGTGTGCAGTGGTTCCTCTTCGTCTCCCGCATCGTTGTCCATACCGCCGATGTCTTCAGAGTCGAAGTCGAGCATGTCTGTCAAATTGTCGACAGTGGCTACTAAGTGGGTGGTGGCTGGGCGGCGAATTTCTTCATCATCCGCATCCCAATCCTGCCAAACATAGTTCGGCCAGGACTCTCCTCACAGGGAGAGAGACCTTAATGAGTTCAGTATGTCGCCGAAGGGCGAGTGCTGAAAGATATCCGCGGAGGTGAACTCCATGATCAGTGCCCAGTCGGATTCGATAGGCACGGGCACAGGCGGTTCGGAGTCCGTGGCCGGGGAAGAATCCGGTAGTTCGGCGTCACGGCTCTCGTGAAGGGTAAGGTCGATATTCGGCTCGATCGCCGCTGAGAATACGGCCTCCATGGCGGGGTCTATCCACCCATCCATGGATGGCGCAATTGGCTTCGAATTGAGGGTCGGAGCGGTCGCCGGTGTGGTCTCCTCAACACTGTCCGATGGTAGAGCTAAATCATGCTCATCATGACCGTGCGGCGCACTCGGCAGGGGCTCGAATCCAACAAAGATCAAGTCTCCGCGGATGTCGGCCGTGTAGTTTAAGATACCAAACCTGACCTGACGGCCAGGGGCGTAACTCTCGATCTGCTCCAGATGGCCAAGCGAGTTGGCCCGCATTGCGAAGCTGCCAAATACAAAGATCTGTCTGGGGAGAAAAGTCTCACCCTGGACTGCATCGCTATTGATGATCGAAGGAGCCATCAAGCCTAATGACGACGACACAGAGGAACTCTCAATGAAAGCACCAATGTCGGTGTCAAAACCGGCGGATCTCGGGTAGGGGGTCCCGAACTGTGCGTCTAAGGCGGATGGTAACAGGAGGCAGGGGACATGATGTTTTACCCAGGTTCGGGCCCTCTTGATGGAGGTAAAACCCTACGTCCTGCTTGATTATTTTTGATAATATGTGTAGTACAAGAGTTGATCTACCACGAGATCAGAGAGGCTAAACCCTAGAAGCTAGCTTATGGTATGATTGTATGTTTTCCTACGGACTAAAACCCTCCGGTTTATATAGACACCGGAGGGGGCTAGGGTTACACAAGGTCGGTTACAAAGGAGGAGATATACATATCCGTATTGCCTAGCTTGCCTTCCACGCCAAGTAGAGTCCCATCCGGACACGGGATGAAGTCTTCAATCTTGTATCTTCATAGTCCAACAGTCCGGCCAAAGGATATAATCCGGCTGTCCGGATACCCCCTAATCCAGGACTCCCTCAGTAGCCCCTGAACCAGGCTTCAATGACGATGAGTCCGACGCGCAGTGTTGTCTTCGGCATTGCAAGGCGGGTTCCTCGTACGAATACACCACGGAAGAGTTTGAATACAAGGATAGTGTCCGACCCTTCAAAATAAGTTCCACATACCACCGTAGAGAGAATAACATTACCACAAATCAGATCTGCTGACACGTTCTGGCAGCATGACATCACGCCACGGCCTGGTAATTATTTGAACCGTTTTTCTTTAACCAGCCCCGCACATAACGCGAGGCGGTTTCTTTACATGTCTTGTCAAAGCAGAGATCGTGTTCCCCTTATTACGGGATTCTCTTCAATACGGACGTGGGTAACCCAACCGTGCCATCAATTACGGTGCTTGGGGGATAAGCGAGTTTTACCAGGTTAGTGGGGGCGCATAGTTTAGTCCTCCATTATAAAGGAATAAGATCTCACCTTTTTCTACCCACGCCTTCTTCCTCCTTGCTCATCCATTCTCGCGCACTCGAGCTCCAGCGCCCAAGTCCGCATCCTTCTCCTCAACTCTCTCCAAACATGCCCGGAGCGGGAGGCAAGTGGATGGCCTCCTCCATCACGGAGGGACACATCAAAAAGCTACGTGGAGCCGGATACTTAGCCGCGGATATCGAGCAACGGCTGCCAGCCGCGAGGCAGGTCGTCCCTACCCCGGAACCTCACGAAAGGGTGGTTTTCCTCCCCCATTTTGTCCGTGGACTGGGGTTTCCCCTCCATCCATTCGTCCGCGGCCTCATGTTCTATTATGGGCTGGACTTTCATGATCTGGCCTCGAATTTCATCCTCAACATCTCGGTGTTCATCGTCGTGTGCGAGGCTTTCCTCCGCATTTGGCCCCACTTCGGCCTATGGCTGAAGACCTTCAATATCAAGCCGAAGGTGGTGGGCGGCCAACAAGCGGAATGCGGCGGAGCCATGGTGGGCAAAATGCCCAATGTTATATGGCTCGAGGGCTTCTTCGTGGAGACCATAAAGGGGTGGCAATCGGGGTGGTTCTACATCACCGAGCCGCGCGACACCAACTGTGTGGCAGCCCCCGAGTTTTGATCCGGAATCCCCACACGGCTCACTTCCTGGAAGGAGAAGGGCATGTCCTGGGGCTCATCGGTGGAGCTGGATGGACTCCAGAAGTGTATCCGGAACATGACAAGCAAGAAACTTAAGCTTGTCAACCTAGTCCAGGTCATGCTCTTCCGCCGGATCCTCCCATGTCAACAACGGGCTTCCAACTTATGGGAGTTCGACCCGGCCCAGCACCAGACTCTACGCGGCATCTTCGACACGATGCATACGGATGTCTGGAAGGTGCTGTTCAAGGGCGCCGAGGTCCCTCCTTCTCTTACCGAGGACCGCGGGCTAAGCGCGAAGCGTCCAGCGAATCCGGTAAGTTCTGTACATCTGGTAGGGTATTTATTTCCCATAGCTTAACCATGTGCGGGGTATGAGCTCCCATGCCTTTGACTAGACTGGGTGGAGACATCGGAGCAGATTAACTATCCGGTCCCTCTGCCCGAAGACCCTGCGGACGCTCTCCTAACGGAGATGCGGACCCCGGCTCCTTATGAGGTGCCGGAGAAGACTAATAAGAAGGCCAAGGGAACCCGAAAGAGTTCCCGGCGCCATGTGGTATCGGACTCATCGTCCGATAACTCCGAGACGCACTCCTCCCTTGAAAACGAGGAGAAGGAAGACGAAGACTCTCCCCCTCCAGTCGGGGGAGACAAGAAAAGGAAGGTCGCCCCAACCGGGGAGGCCGAAGGGTCCAAGAAGGGAAGGACTCTCCTTCCAGACTGTTCCACCACCGCCGCCGACGGCGAAGACGAGTGGCTGCTCATGGTCAAGCCCCTGGCGAAGTCGTAAGTATTCGGATACCAGAGTAACTCATAGCATACTTTTATTGCACTGCTTCCCCTAACGTCGAATATGATCATGCAGTCCGCCCCAAGCCCGTATCGACGTATCTTCGTCGGACGGTACCATGGACTCGTCGGACATGGATAGCGATCCGCTTCCATCCGCTTCCTCTCCTCGCCCTACGGACAATGCCGAGGTATTGTCTCAAGGGGCACCGAGCCGAGGTGAGACAGTGCCGGAGGCGCCTCAAGGCGACCTTCCGGACTCCAGGAGCAAAGGGAAGAAGGCTCCCAGGGGCTCCAAGTTCGGCCCGCAGCCGGACACCGCGCCGGAACCTCTAGTGGTTCCGGACTCGGGCAGGCGGCCCCCTTCCAAGAGGGGCAAGCCGTCCGTGCCGGTGACCTCTGTCCATCCAGAGGCGCCGGATGAACTGCTGGGAGCGCTTCACAGCGCTTCCATCGATGAAGAGCACTGCACTATTATGAGTGCGGTGATCAAGAAGGTTCAGTCCGCCAAGAGCGAACTGACTGAAGCCTGTACCAACCTTCTAACAAGATTTGAGGTAAGTATTTAAAATATAGGAAAAATATTACCACATAGACAGTATCCCCTGATGCTCTGTTTGGTGTCACAAAGAAAAGCCGAATAGAGGATCAAATAATATCTGCAGGAGACTAATATAAGTATGTCTATATGCATATGAAGGTTTCGCTGCTGACCTCTGCCGCACTGACTGCAGAGGTTACCGCACTGAAGCAGGACTTCGAGCGGTCCGAGAAGGAGCTCGGCCTTTCCAAGAGGCAGCTCGAGGAGAACAAAGGTAAGTAATACCTTGTCTATATAAAAAAGAAAATGTGGTTGCGAACTGACAGGATCATCATCAATGTGCCAGGGGCCACAACCGAAGTGGCGACCCTGAAGCAAGCGCTGTCCGAGGCCGAAAACAAAGCGGCCAAGGAGCGCGCCGAGCGGGAAAAACAAGGGGCACGGGTGGGCGAGGTGCAGCAAGAGCTCCAGGCTCTCGTGAAGAAGCACGAGGCTTTGGAGCTTGACTCAAAGACGCGAGAGTCCGAGCTTTCCGCGGCCCTCGAGAGCACAAAGCATGCCAAGGCTGAAGCCCAAAAGGCCCTCCAGGAAATTGAGGCGATGAGGAAGATAGCGGCGGGTAAGGCATTCAATATGCAAAGCAAGCATGTGAAAGTAAATTACTTGTTACTTACCCAAGTCCGGAGCTCTCCAGGAGCATTCGCGGATTTGCCCCGCAGCGTGTCGGATGCCGCGAAATATTACCAGGCCGAGGAGGGAAGCTCGACGGAGAAGCTGTTCTGGTCTCAGTATACTGGGACCGAACATCCGATGCCTATGAGAGACCAGCTGAAGTAACTGGTCGAGCTGCATAAGGCGGCCGAACATGCCATGAGGGGCCTTATGGTCTGGATGTGGCCTGGCGACTCCCTTCCCAATAGCTACTTCAGCCTGGTGAGGCGGCTTGTGGATGCCTGCCCACGGCTGGAGGCCATAAAGCGGTCCGTCTGCATCGAAGGTGCACGCCGGGCCTTTGCCCATGCGAAGGTGCACTGGGCCAAGATGGACGCCGAGAAGCTGGTGAAGGAGGGACCGCCGCAGGGCAAGGAGCATCGCCACCCTGAGATGTATTATGAGGGTGTCCTGAAGGGTGCCCGTCTTGTGGCCGACGAGTGTGCGAAGGATGTAATTTTTGAATAAACTTGCTCGGGTGATCCCGTATTATGAAAACTTGTTCATATGCGCTATGCAACGCTTGTTTGAATTTAAACTATTACCTTCTGTGCGGCTGTTTATCAAATCTGAGAGATGGCCAGTCGTCGGCTTCTGCCCCCATGCCACGAGTGCTGGGGTGTTCGAGATAAACTTGAGCACTCTTTTTCCCATTGTTGGGTCCTTCGAGGGAGGTGCTCAGCAGAACGAACAAGGCAACCTGACTATAATGCTTTATCACTCTCACTTAGCCATAGAAGTCTACAATTTTAAATTTTGGCGAAGCCCCTAGTATTCAGAAGGCCGAGTTCGGGGCACTATACACACCTTAAGCCGGACAAAGCCGACTCCTCGCTCTAAGCGGCATAAGTCTTTAGGGACTCGAGACCTCTCGAACAGCGACCAGCTCTCGCCTTATCATGACAGTCAGTTTTAGCTTTCTCTTCTGAGGTGCTTAGCCCAGCTGAACAGGGGCACAATCACAGTATTTCTCCTAGTGCTACCTTAGCCGATATAGCGGAAGGTAAGTGTAACACCCCGGATATAACTTTCCAAATTTGTACTCCAACTCTTGCCGTTTCCGGCTTTAAGTTATTGTATTTTCTCGAGTTCGGGTTTTTGTCTCCGTGTGTTGTTGTCGTTGTCATGCATCTCTTATCATGTCATCATGTGCATTGCATTTGCATACGTGTTCATCTCATGCATTCGAGCATTTTCCCCGTTGTCCGTTTTGCATTCCGGCGCTTCGTTCTCCTCCGGTGGTCATTTCTAGCTTTCTTTCGTGTGTGGGGATTAAACATTTCCGGATTGGACCGTGACTTGCCAAGCGGCCTTGGTTTACTACCGGTAGACCGCCTGTCAAGTTTCGTACCATTTGAACTTCGTTTGATACTCCAATGGTTAACCGAGGGACCGAAAAGGCCTCGTGTGTGTTGCAGCCCAACACCCCTCCAATTTGGCCCAAAACCCACCTAAACCTGCTCCATCATCTAGAGCATTCGATCACGATCGCGTGGCCGCAAACCGCACCTCATTTGGACTCTCCTAGCTCCCTCTATGGCTATAAATAGAACCCCCATTCCAAATCTCGGATCCCCCTCCCCGAAACCCTAAATATCGCCTCCGTGCCGGCTGGACATTGTCCGTCCGGACCGGACGCGTCCGCGCCGCCACCGCCGCCCAATCGCCGCCTGCCACATGGCATGCACTGCCGCCCACCGCTCCGGCCCGGGAGGCCCGCAGCCGGCCCCCGCGGCCCAGAGGAGGCGCGCCGCCCGCGCCTTTCTCCTCCCTGACATCGCTCGCCACGCCGCCCCTTGCCTCGCCGTCCGGCGCCGCCGTGGCGCCATAGCCGCCGCTGCCGCCTCCTTCTTCGATCCGCCGCTCGCCGGGCCGCCGCCCCGCCGCCTCGCTGCACCCACCGGGCTGCCGTGCCGCGCCTCGCCTCGGTCGCCGGCGCCCCGCGCCGTGGGAGCCCCCGCCGCCGTCTTCGTCTTCCTCGCCGAAGCAGCCGCCGCCCTCGCCGGGTCCGACCTCGGTTCGCGTGCGTGAACAGTAAACCCTAGATCTCGGAGGTGTTTTTTTCTTCCAAGTCCCGAAATTCCAGATCCAAGTGCTCATGTTCGTAGCCCCGTAACTTTGCATCCGTAGCTCCGATTCATGCATATAGCATATCAAAATGTTCACCTAAGAGAGTACATTATTTCATTCCATTGCATCATTTTCATTTGAGTTCATCTTGATGCCCGAAATGCTGTTAGAAGAGGGATACTTGAGATAATTGTCAGATCTGCTACTCCATTTAGGTTTTTGTCATTTTTGCCATGATTATTGTGTGCATGATATGCCCATGAGTTCTACATATGTTTTGTTAAGGGTTTTGTCATCTTTCCAGAGGTGCAACCCATGTATTTTTGTGATGTGTGTGGTGACTAGCACGAGCTTGCAAAGTGGTGCACTTGTTAATTCTGTTTTCAGGGACTTAGCAATTCCACTAAGTCCTTGATCTGTTTATCTCATGATGCCATATGTTCACGTTGTTTCCTAGTGATTCGTGCCTCTTTTGAGGATGATCAGTAAGGATGTTTTGTTAATATTGTAGTGCTCTATCCATCCATGTCTTTGTTTGCAATTATGGAGCACCCTAGCTTGAGACAACCGAGCTCTACTTTTGCTACTTTGTGAATCTGGGCAGATTGTCAACTTGTTTGCAATTTTGCCGGTGATGTTGTAGTTGATCCGTGCTTGCTATGTTATTGTTCTTGCCATGTCTAGCTTGAATTTTGTGTATTCTTGATGGGTGTATGCTTAGCTTATCATGACTTGCACCGTAGTGAGTGCATCGAGCTCGTAAACATGCCTACTTGAGTTATGTTTCAGCATGTGCCAGTTTTCACTAAGTCTGAAAACTGATTATGTTTTTGCTATGTTCACATGCTTGCAATTGTATTTTCTGATCCCTTTTGGCTCAAGGTCACTAAGGGACTTTTGTTAAGCTCTTTGAGTAGCTCCTTGACATGCTTTACTTTGCCATGTTCAGGTCCTGTAGCATGTAGTTTTGTTGCTCCGAAGAGTGCTACCTGATCTGAAATTCCAGACAAGTGTTAATTTCACTAAGTTTGAGATCTGTTTGTCATATGCATTTTTGCCATGCTTGTTTGAACCTGTTAATGGATGAATTGGCCGTAGCTCAGTGCTAGACTTTTGTTAAGCATCTTGTATGCATCCCTGCCATGTACTTTGTTGTCATGTTTGGGTGCTGTAGCATGTTCATCTCGTTGCATTTAGATGGCTACTTGCTGTAAATCGCAGACCGGTGCCATTTTTGAATCGCTTGCCATTTCCAAATCGTAACTCCGATTCTGGCGTTCTTTATATCATTTTCAAGCGATTTCATCTCATCCTTCCAGTGGCACACTTGGATTTCCAAGTTGAGGCCAGGTTTATGCTTTCCCTGTCACATCTTGCATATGCATCCCGCATCGCATCCCGCATAGCATATCATCTTTGCATCATCTTGTTTGATCCTTGCACGTGGTTGATTGTGTCCTTGTTGCTTGTTTGTCTTGTCTTGGGTAGATCCGGGAGACGAGTTCGCTAACGAGTTTGCTTTCGAGGATCCAGTCAACTCTGACAACTGTGCAGGCAAGATGATCATATCCTCGAAATCACTACTATCTTTGCTATGCTAGATTGCTCGCTCTTTTGCTATGCCAATGCTACGATGCCTACCACTTGTTTTCAAGCCTCCCAAATTGCCATGTCAAACCTCTAACCCACCATTGTCCTAGCAAACCGTTGATTGGCTATGTTACCGCTTTGCTCAGCCCCTCTTATAGCGTTGCTTGTTGCAGGTGAAGAATGGAGGTTGTTCCTTGTTGGAACATTTATTTACTTGTTGGGATATCATTATATTATCTTGTTATCTTAATGCATCTATATACTTGGTAAAGGGTGGAAGGCTCGGCCTCTCGCCTAGTGTTTTGTTCCACTCTTGCCGCCCTAGTTTCCGTCATATCGGTGTTATGTTCCCAGATTTTGCGTTCCTTACGCGGTTGGGTTATAATGGGAACCCCTTGACAGTCCGCCTTGAATAAAACTCTTCCAGCAATGCCCAACCTTGGTTTTACCATTTGCCACCTAGCCTTTTCCCTTGGGTTTCGCGGACTCAAGGGTCATCTTATTTTAAACCCCCGGGCCAGTGCTCCTCTGAGTGTTGGTCCAACCTAGAGCACCGTGCGGGGCCGTCCCTTGGTAACTTGGGTTACGTTGGCTTCCGTACGCTTAGCTTATCGGTGTGCCCTGAGAACGAGATATGTGCAGCTCCTATCGGGATTTGTCGGCACAGCGGGTGGTGTTGCTGGACTTGTTTTACCATTGTCGGAGTTGTCTTGAAGAACCGAGATACCGAGTCTAATCGGAACGTCTTGGTAGGAGGTCTATTCCTTCGTTGACCGTGAGAGCTTGTCATGGGCTAAGTTGGGACCCCCCTGCAGGGATTTGAACTTTCGAAAGCCGTGCCCGCGGTTATGGGCAGATGGGAATTTGTTAATGTCCGGTTGTAGATAACTTGAACCTTAACTTAATTAAAATGAATCAACTGAGTGTGTTACCGTGATGGCCTCTTCTCGGCGGAGTTTGGGAAGTGGACACGGTGTTGGAGTAATGTTTGCGCAGGTTGCTCTCTAGTTTCTCGCTCGCGCTTTGCCTCCTCTTCTCGCTCTATTTTGCGAATATGTTAGCCACCATATTTTCTAGTCGCTTGCTGCATCTCCACATATATTTACCTTGCCATACCTTTAAGCTTAAATAGTCTTGATCGCGAGGGTGCGAGATTGCTGAGTCCCTGTGGCTCACAGATTACTATTACACCAGATGCAGGGCCTGATGATTCTACTCCAGGAGACGCGCTTGATCTCAATTGGGAGTTCGACGAAGACTCTCAATGTTACTATGTTTCCTTTCCTGATGATCAGTAGTGGTGCCCAGTTGGGGGTGATCAGGACCGTGTCGCATGTTGGGTTCTCTTTTATTTTGGCGCCGTAGTCAGGCCATGAGTGTTTGGATGATGTAATGTTATTTATGTACTTGATTGACGTGGCAAGTGTAAGCCAACTATGTTATCTCCCCTTTATTATTTATATTACATGGGATGTTGTGAAGATTGCCTAACTTGCGACATATGCCTTCAATGCGATTATGCCTCTAAGTCGTGCCTCGACACGTGGGAGATATAGTCGCATTGAGGGTGTTATAGTAAGGTATCAAAACGTGGGAGCCGGGCAAACCCAACTATTGACCCAAGACATGATTCGGAGCTGATGCATATAATGCTATAAGTTCGGGGTGTCGCACTGTCAAAAGTGTTCGGACTTGTCACGCCGTATTATGGGGTATGCTTAAGCCCCTGGCGTATTGGCCGTACCAGAGTGTACGGGTGCTGAATGTCATGAATGAACACACACACACACACACACACATATATAAAGAAGAATAGAGAATGCGGTAATAGTCTAGCGCTATGCATTGTTTATTCAAAAAGGTGTGTCAAAGTAGAATGATATAAGTAGTGCGATAAGCAAAAAGTAGGACTATTGGACATGTCCCCTCCAAGGGCAAGCTGAGGAATGGTATTTAAAGCAGGTATTTCACTCATTATCACAGACCACCTGGGAGTTCCATGGTGTGACGTGGATTTTTGCCTCCTTGGTTGTAGCATCGTGTGTCCGGCAATCATATTGCCGGATAGGGTTTCCAGAGATTAAAGTCCTGAAAGAGAGAAAAGTAACAAAGCAGGAAGCCCCTAGTGCGGTTGAGCCGCGTCTTGGGGCATGCTGTAGTCGTGCCCCCCTCCCCACCTGTGCCCATGGTATTTCCAATGCGTAATTATGTATGTGTGGCACAGATTTCGCCATTTGGCTGGGACTGGGGTGGGGGGCGCATTGCTATGCAAGCTCGGAACGTGCCAGGCGGTCTTGTTGCCGATTACTCTGGGCGCACTTGAAGGTGTCCGGCTCTTTAATCGCCGAACTGGTGGATTGCCTTAAGAGGCTGCTTTGCGCTTCTGCTGCAAGGGCCGCAGTGTGCTCCTCCGTGCGGAGAGAGCGCTCTGTGTTTCCATTGAGTGTGATGACCCCTCGAGGTCCTGGCATCTTGAGCTTGAGATATGCTATAGTGCGGTACCACGTTGAATCTCGCAAATGCGATTCGCCCAAGCAGTGCATGATAGCCGCTGCGAAACGGGACTATATCAAAGATTAACTCCTCACTTCGGAAGTTATTCGGGGATTCGAAGACCACTTCCAGTGTGACTGAGCCTGTGCAATGGGCCTCTACACCTGGTATGACGCCTTTAAAGGTCGTTTTTGTGGGTTTGATCCTTGAGGGGTCTATACCCATTTTGCACACTGTGTCCTGATAACGCAGGTTCAGGCTGCTGCCGCCGTCCATAAGGACTCGAGTGAGGTGAAATCCGTTGATGATTGGGTCTAGTACAAGTGCGGCGAATCTTCCATGACGGGTACTAGTGGGATGGTTCCTGCGATCAAAGGTGATCGGACAGGAGGTCCATGGGTTGAACTTTGGGGCGACTGCCTCCAACGCGTATACATCCCTTAACGCACGCTTCCGCTCCCTCTTGGGGATGTGGGTTGCGCATATCATGTTCACCGTCCGCACTTGTGGGGGGAACCTCTTCTGCCCTCCGGAGTTCGGCTTTCGGGGCTCCTCCTCGTCATCGTTATTTAGCCCCTTATCTTTGTCTTCGACGCTTAACTTGCCGGCCTGCTTGAACACCCAACATTCCCTGTTGGTGTGGTTGGCCGGCTTGTCGGGGGTGCCATGTATTTGGCACGAGCGATCGAGTATACGGTCCAAACTGGATGGGCCCGGAGTGCTTCTTTTGAATGGCTTTTTCTGCTGACCAGGTTTAGAGCCTCTGAATCCGGCATTTACTGTCGTATCCTCGGTATTATCGCTATTGACGCAATGCTTATGTTTGTTGCAACGTGACCGGCCATTGCTATCCTTGGTATCTGAAGTATTGTGGTTCTTTGATATGTTATTGTTGCGAGCCAGCCAGCTGTCTTCTCCCGCGCAAAAGCGGGTCATAAGTGTCGTGAGGGCTGCCATGGATTTTGGCTTTTCCTGGCCAAGGTGCTGGGCGAGCCACTCGTCACGGATGTTGTGCTTGAAAGCTGCTAGGGCCTCTGCATCCAGACAGTCAACAATTTGATTTTTCTTTATCAGGAACCATGTCTAGAATTGCCTAGCCGATTCTTCTAGCTGCTGAATTATATGGCTCAAGTCATCGGCATATGGTGGTCGCACATAAGTGCCCTGGAAGTTGTCAAGGAATGCGGCTTCCAGATCTTCCCAACGGCCAATGGATTCTGCTGGCAGGCTGTTGAGCCAATGCCAAGTTGGTCCTTTGAGTTTGAGTGGGGGGTATTTGATGGCGTGTAGATCGTCACCGCGGGCCATGTGGATGTGTAGGAGGAAGTCCTCGATCCATACCGCATGATCTGTTGTGTTGTCGTATGATTCTATATTTACGGGTTTGAAACCCTCTGGGATTTGGTGATCCATTACTTCGTCTGTGAAGCATAGGGGGTGTGCGGCGCCCTTGTACTGGGCTATGTCGTGACGCAGCTCAAATGAGTCTTGTCCGCTATATTCAGCCCGACCGAATTTACTTTTACTGTATCCGGCGTGACGGTTATCGTCCCGCGTGGTGGTGCACCCTCGTGATCAGTAGATCGATCTTGCCTATTTTGCTTTGTCCTCCAATACGTCTCGCAAGTCTAGCGTGTTTCCCCATGCCTTGACATTTTTATTTGAGTGGCGTCGGGGTGCGCGCTGAGCTTTTGGCTGAAATGCCTCTCTGTCGCGGCCACGTGGTGGCCGATCAGCCGCATCATATGCTGGAGATGTAGGTTTTAATGCTTCCTCCTGTAGTGGGGTTAGCAACCTGCGCTTTGGGTAACTCTTGGAGGGGCGTTCGAGTTCATATTCCTCGGCCGCAAGGACATCAGTCCATCTGTCAGCTAGCAAATCTTGATCAGCTTGAAGCTGCTACTGCTTTTTCTTAAGGCTATTTGCCGTGGCTATAAGCCGATGCTTGAAGCGCTCTTGCTCGACGGGATCCTCAGGCACGACAAATTCGTCATCGTCGAGGATTTCCTCGTCTTCGGAGGGAGGCATGTAATTATCATCATCCGCCTCTCCATCTGCCACTCTCTCGGGAGGGCTAGCTTCTCCATCCTCCTGCTCTAAATCTTGCTGGAGGGGATTGTTGTCGTCTTCGGCACTGTCCGGAGTGCTATTATCTCCTGTGCCGTTGTCACCGCTTTTTCTTTGGCGAGACTTAGAGCGGCTCCACTGACGTTGGCGCTTGGGTTGTTTCTTGGAGGGGTCATCCTCCGTTGTCTCGTCGCCATTGCCTTCTTTGGGTGTGTCCACCATGTATATATCATATGATGAGGTGGCTGTCCAGTGCCCTGTGGGCAGTGGTTCCTCTTTGTCTCCCGCATCGTCGTCCATACCATCGATGTCTTCGGAGTCGAAGTCGAGCATGTCGGTCAAATTGTCGACAGTGGCTACTAAGTGGGTGGTGGGTGGGCGACGAATTTCTTCGTCATCCGCATCCCAATCCTGTCAAACATAGTTCGGCCAGGACTCTCCTGACAGGGAGATAGACCTTAATGAGTTCAGTATGTTGCTGAAGGGCGAGTGCTGAAAGATATCCATGGAGGTGAACTCCATGATCGGCGCCCAGTAGGATTTGATAGGCACGGGCGCAGGCGGTTCGGAGTCCGTGGCCGGGGAAGAATCCGGCAGTTCGGCGTCACGGCTCCCATGAAGGGTAAGGTTGATATTCGGCTCGATCACTGCTGAGAATACGGCCTCCGTGGCGGAGTCTATCCACCCTTCCATGGATGGCGTAATTGGCTCCGAATTGAGGGTCGGAGCGGTCGCCGGTGCGGTCTCCTGAACACTATCCGATGGTAGACCTATATCATGCTCATTGTGACCATGCAGCGCACTCGGCAGGGGCTCGAATCCGTCGAAGATGAAGTCTCCGCGGATGTCGGCCGTGTAGTTTAAGCTACCAAACTTGACCTGACTGCTAGGGGCGTAACTCTCGATCTGCTCCAGATGGCCAAGCGAGTTGGCCCGCAGTGCAAAGCCGCCGAATACAAAGATCTGTCTGGGGAGAAAAGTCTCACCCTAGACTGCATCGCTATCGATGATCGAAGGAACCATCAAGCCTAATGACGACGACACAGAGGAACTCTCAGTGAAAGCACCAATGTCGGTGTCAAAACCGGCGGATCTCGGGTAGGGGGTCCCGAACTGTGCGTCTAAGGCGGATGGTAACAGGAGGCAGGGGACACGATGTTTTACCCAGGTTCGGGCCCACTTGATGGAGGTAAAACCCTACGTCCTGCTTGATTATTCTTGATAATATGTGTAGTACAAGAGTTGATCTACCATGAGATCAGAGAGGCTAAACCCTAGAAGCTAGCCTATGGTATGATTGTATGTTTTCCTACGGACTAAAACCCTCCTGTTTATATAGACACTGGAGGGGGCTAGGGTTACACAAGGTCAGTTACAAAGGAGGAGATATACATATCTGTATTGCCTAGCTTGCCTTCCACGCCAAGTAGAGTCCCATCCGAACACGGGACGAAGTCTTCAATCTTGTATCTTCATAGTCCAACAGTCCGGCCAAAGGATATAATCCGGCTGTCCGGATAGCCCCTAATCCAGGACTCCCTCAAGCCTGATCATTTCGTGCATCACCGTTTGTCTGAAAAAGGGATACTCTTATGGGATCAAATAAACAGATTGCTATGTTATGCTTGGAATCTTTGTGAAATTTGTGATCTGACTTGTTTCTATAAGAACCCTAAAAAACACCTCCCCTACCTATGTGAGTTTAATGATAATGAAATCTTATCTTCTTATGCAAAGGGTGTTTATAGTTACTATGATATCGAACAAATTGAAGAATTTGTTGCTTTTAAGGGTGCTTATGAAGTTGCTTCTTTGATTGAAAAGTATGATATTACTCTCTACGAATCTGAAAATCTTGACATACTTAAATACTTCCATGAAAACTATGCTCATAATGTCTATGTCAAAGAATTTGTTGAAAGAATGACCACAGCTTCGGAAGAAAATAATTATATGCATGAATATATAGATAATTATGATTCCGATGATTTGATTGAAATATACCTTGATGAACATGATGCTTGCTATTCTTGTGGCCATGATGCCAATATTTATGAAGATGGATTTGCTATAGTTACTTATGTTAAACATGAGATCGTTACTATTGCTCCCATACTTGATAGTTCCTTCGATGAAAAGCATGATTGCAATGATGTTATCCTAAATTCTCTTAATGACAATTGTGTTAATGATATGCAAAACCTTAAGCTTGGGGATGCTAGTTTTGCTCTGACTACTATTTGTTGCAATGATCATGATTGGGGTGATTCTTCTTATGAACTTGAAAATTTATTTAAGCCCCATGATAAATATGAGATTGATAATGGTGTTTGCAATATTAATAAAAGTGGGTTTGGAGAGGTCATGACTTTAGTTAATGTTAATCCCACTATTTTGAAAGAGTGTCAACTTTGCATACATGTGGATCGTATTAAGAATATGTTTTGTGATAGCTATATTGTTGAATTTGATTATGATCTTACATGTAATTATTATGAGAGAGGAAAATATGGTGGTAGAAATTTTCATGTTACTAAATTACCTCTCGTTATGTTGAGATTGCTATTGTTTCTTTCCGCTTCATTTCATATGCTAGTTTTTTCTTGCCTTGATAATTTGTTTGCCTATAAGATGCCTATGAATAGGAAGTATGTTAGACTTAGATGTGTTCGTCGCGTGTTTTATGATGCTCTCTTTGTGCTTCAATTCTTGTCTTTCATGTGAGCATCGTTGAAATCTTATGCCTAGCTATAAGGCTTTAAAGAAAATAGCTTGTTGGGAGACAACCCAATATTTTTCCTTTCTGTTTAGTAATAAATAATTCATCTACACTCTGTTTAGATATGGTTTTATGCTTTTAATTAGTGTTTGTGCCAAGTAGAACCTTTGGGAAGACTTGGGGAAAGTCTTTGCAATCTCGCGAGAATTGCTGCCATTTTATATTGGAGAGTGCTATTTAGTTAATTCTTTTTGCATATGATTAATAGATAAATTCCTCACATCCAGAAATTTATTTTAGAATTTTTGGGGTTCCAGAAGTATTCGAAACCTACAGATTACTATAGACTGTTCTGTTTTTGACAGAACCTGTTTTTGGTGTGTTGTTTGCTTATTTTGATGAATCTATGGCTAGTAATAGAGTTTATGAACCATAGAAAAGTTGGAATACAGTAGGTTTAACGGCAATATAAATAAAGAATGAGTTCATTACAGTACCTTCAAGTGGTGGTTTGTTTTCTTTTACTAACGGAACTCACGAGATTTTCTTTTAAGTTTTGTGTTGTGAAGTTTTCAAGTTTTGGGTAAAGATTTGATGGATTATGGAACAAGGATTGGAAAGATCCTAAGCTTGGGGATGTACAAGGCACCCCAAGGTAAAATACAAGGACAACCAAAACCTTAAGCTTGGGGATGCCCCGGAAGGCATCCCCTCTTTCGTCTTCGTCTATCGGTAACTTTACTTGGGACTATATTTTTATTCACCACATGATATGTGTTTTGCTTGGAGCGTCTTGTATGATTTGAGTCTTTGATTTTTAGTTTATCACAATCATCCTCGCTTTACATACCTTTTGATAGAGACACACATGATTTGGAATTTGTTAGAATACTCCATGTGCTTCACTTATATCTTTTGAGCTATATAGTTTTTGCTCTAGTGCTTCACTTATATCTTTTAGAGCACGGTGGTGGTTTTATTTTATAGAAATTATTGATCTCTCATGCTTCACTTATATTATTCTGAGAGTCTTAACCATTATGGTAATTTGCTTTAATTGTGAAATTAATCCGAAGGTGATAGGCATCTAAGATGAGCATAATAAAAACTTCCATATTGAGTTCATTGAATATCATGAGAAGTTTGATACTTGATAAGTGTTTTGAGATATAAAAGTGGTAATATTATAGTGTTCTAGTTGAGTAATTGTGAAATTGAGAAATACTTGTGTTAAGGTTGGCAAGTCCCGTAGCATGCACGTATGGTAAAAGTTGTGTGACAATTTTGACACATAAGGTGTTCTTTTATTGCTTTCCTTATGAGTGGCAGTCGGGGACGAGCGATGGTCTTTTCCTACCAATCTATCCCTCTAGGGGCATGCGTAGTAGTACTTTGCTTCGAGGGCTAATAAACTTTTGCAATAAGTATATGAGTTCTTTATGACTAATGTGAGTCCATGGATTATACGCACTCTCAACCTTCCACAATTTTCTAGCCTCTACGGTACCGTGCATTGTCCTTTCTCGCCTTGAGAGTTGGTGCAAACTTCACCGGTGCATCCAAACCCGTGATATGATACGCTCTATCACACATAAACCTCCTTATATCTTCCTCAAAACAGCCACCATACCTACCTATCATGGCATTTCCATAGCCATTCTAAGATATATTGACATGCAACTTTCCACCGTTCCGTTTATTATGACACGCTCCATCATTGTCATATTGCTTTGCATAATCATGTAGTTGACATCGTATTTGTGGCAAAGCCACCATTCATAATTTTTCATACATGTCACTCTTGATTCATTGCATATCCCGGTACACCGTTGGAGGCATTCACATAGAGTCATATTTTGTTCTAAGTATTGAGTTGTAATTCTTGAGTTGTAAGTAATAAAAGTGTGATGATCATCATTATTAGAGCATTGTCCCATGTGAGGAAAGGATGATGGAGACTATGACCCCCCCACAAGTCGGGATGAGATTCCAAACTAAATAAAAAAAGAGGCCAAAGAAAAAAAGAGAAGGCCTAAGAAAAAAAAAGAAAAAAATGAGAGAAAAAGAGAGAAGGGACAATGTTACTATCCTTTTTCCACACTTGCGCTTCAAAGTAGCACCGCGATCTTCATGATAGAGAGTCTCCTATGTTGTCACTTTCATATACTAGTGGGAATTTTTCATTATAGAACTTGGCTTGTATATTCCAATGATGGGATTCATCAAAATGCCCTAGGTATTCGTGAGCAAGCAAGTTGGATGCACACCCACTTGGTTTCTTTTGTTGAGCTTTCATACATTTATAGCTCTAGTGCATCCGTTGCATGGCAATCCCTACTCCTCTCATTGACATCAATTGATGGGCTTCTCCATAGCCTATTGATTAGCTGCGTCAACGTGAGACTTTCTACCTTTTTGTCTTCTCATAACCCCCATCATTATACTTTATTCCACGCATAGTGCTATATCCATGGCTTGCGCTCATGTATTGCGTAAGGGTTGAAAAGGTTGAAGCGCGTTAAAAAGTATGAACCAATTGCTCGGCTTGTCATTGGGGTTATGCATGATGAGAACGTTTTGTGTGACGAAATTGAAACATAGCCTAACTATATGATTTTGTAGGGATAAGCTTTCTTTGGCTATGTTATTTTGATAAGACATAATTGCTTGGTTAGCATGTTTGAAGTATTATTGTTTTTATGTCAACATTAAACTTTTATCTTGAATCTTTCGGATCTAAATATTCATGCCACAATAAAAAGAATTACATTAAAAATTATGCTAAGAAGCATTCCACATCAAAAATTCTGTTTTTGTCATTTACCTACTCGAGGACGAGCAGGAATTAAGCTTGGGGATGCTTGATACGTCTCCAATGTATCTATAATTTTTGATTGTTCCATGCTGTTATATATTCTGTTTTGGATGTTTAATGGGCTTATTTATACACTTTTATATTATTTTTGGGACTAACCTATTAACCGGAGGCCCAGCCCAAATTGCTGTTTTTTGCCTATTTCAGTGTTTCGCAGAAAAAGAATATCAAACGGAGTCCAAACGGAATGAAACATTCGGGAGCATTATTTTTGGAACAAACGTGATCCAGAGGACTTGGAGTGGACGTCAAGGAATCAACGAGGAGGCCACGAGGCAGGGGGCGCGCATACCCCCTGGCGCACCCTCCACCCTTGTGGGCCCCTCGTGGCTCCACCGACCTACTTCTTCCTCCTATATATACCTACGTACCCCCAAACCATCGAGGAGCACCACAAAAACCTAATTCCACCACTGCAACCTTCTGTATCCGTGAGATCCCATCTTGGGGCCTTTTCCGGTGCTCCGTCGGAGGGGGCATTGATCATGGAGGGCTTCTACATCAACACCATAGCCACTCCGATGATGTGTGAGTAGTTTACCTCAGACCTTCGGGTCCATAGTTATTAGCTAGATGGCTTCTTCTCTCTCTTTGGATCTCAATACAAAGTTCTCCTCGATTCTCTTGGAGATCTATTCGATCTAATCTTCTTTTGCGGTGTGTTTGTCGAGATCCAATGAATTTTGGGTTTATGATCAAGATTATCTATGAACAATATTTGAATCTTCTCTGAATTATTTTATGTATGATTGGTTATCTTTGCAACTCTCTTCGAATTATCAGTTTGGTTTGGCCTACTAGATTGATCTTTCTTGCAATGGGAGAAGTGCTTAGCTTTGGGTTTAATCTTGCGGTGCTCGATCCCAGCGACAGAATGGGAAACGACACGTATTGTATTGTATTGTATTGTTGCCATCGAGGATAAAAAGATGGGGTTTATATCATATTGCATGAGTTTATCCCTCTACATCATGTCATCTTGCTTAAAGCGTTACTCCGTTCTTATGAACTTAATACTCTAGATGCATGCTAGATAGCGGTCGATGTGTGGAGTAATAGTAGTAGATGCAGGCAGGAGTTGGTCTAATTGTCATGGACGTGATGCCTATATACATGATCATACCTAGATATTCTCCTAACTATGCTCAATTCTATCAATTGCTCAACAGTAATTTGTTTACCCGCCGTAATACTTATGCTATCTTGAGAGAAGCCACTAGTGAAACCTATGGCCCCCGGGTCTATTTTCCATCATATTAATCTCCCGTCAACAAGCTATTTCTTGCACCGTTTATTTTGCTTTCTTTACTTTTAGTCTTTATCATAAAAATACCAAAAATATTATCTTATCTTCTCTATTAGATCTCACTTTTGCAAGTGGTCATGAAGGGATTGACAACCCCTTTATCATGTTGGTTGCAAGGTTCTTATTTTTTTGTGTAGGTGCAAGGGACTTGAGCGTGGCCTCCTACTGGATTGATACCTTGGTTCTCAAAAACTGAGGGAAATACTTACGCTACTTTGCTGCATCACCCTTTCCTCTTCAAGGGAAAACCAACGCAGTGCTCGAGAGGTAGCATACACCCACTATCAAGAACCCATTCCTTTCCTCCAGCCATGTAGCCGCGAAGATTCACCATAAGACCAAAGTGTCTCATTGCATCATCAAGATCATAGTCACTATCATCATCCTCATCGTAGTATCCATGTTCAACGTCGTCTTATGACGGATCAATCCTGGAGAGGGCAATTCATTAGATAAATGATCATCACAATAGTCATCTTTATGAATTCTAATGGCTCCGAAGATGATATTGCTAATGATTCCAACATCTCCTTTGGCGCTCGTAAGATTAGTAAGCTCAGATAGACCATCACCAAATTTGGGATCATTGGAACTTATCTTACTCAAGACAATAGACTTATGAAGAATCTCTTCTAGGATTTCAAGGAATAGTTTGGAAATCGTTCCTCAAGGAATCTCCATATGGTGTAGGCACAATCAAGAGCAGGCAAGCTAGCAAGCAGGTTTCTAGGCAAACCTCTAGTGATTAAATTGACAGTTCTAAGATTACGGATCATGTCAATGTACTCATCAAGGGTAGGATGCAAAGGATCAACATGAGGTGCACAAGGGCTAGTAATGTACTTGCTCAAATGATATTCATTGAAAATCTCAAGCATCTCAATTTTCCACTCGTGAAAGTACTCTCCATCAAGAATAGGCACTCTGCGTCTAAGACTCCCCAACGTAGACTCATCCATCTTCCTCCAATGGTGATTAAACCAAAGCAATGGAGACCAAAACTCTGATACCAATTGAAAGGGATCGAGAAGAGGTGTCTAGAGGGCGGGGGGAATAGACACTTAGCAAAGAAAAGTGGCAGTTTTTATCTTTTTCAGGTTGAGGTAGAGTATTAGCACATGTTTAAACATTCACAATACATATCAAGTAAGCATGACAAGAGTATATGGGCAGCGGAAAGTAAAGCATGTAACTTTGCAAGAATGTAAAGGGATGGGATTGGAGTTTGCAAACGCAATTGGAGACAAGGAGATTTTTGGCGTGGTTCCGATAGGTGGTGCTATCATACATCCATGTTGATGGAGACTTCAACCCACGAAGGGTAACGGTTGCGCAAGTCCACAGAGGGCTCCAGCCACGAAGGGTCCACGAAGAAGCAACCTTGTCTATCTCACCATGGTCATCGCCCACGAAGGACTTGCCTCACTAGGGTAGATCTTCATGAAGTAGGCGATCTCCTTGCCCATACAAACTCCTTGGTTCAACTCCACAATCTTGACGGAGGCTCCCAAGTGACACCTAACCAATCTAGGAGACACCACTCTCCAAAAGTTAATAGCCGGTGTGTTGATGATGAACTCCTTGCTCTGTGCTTCAAATGATAGTCTCCCCAACACTCAACTCTCTCTCATAGGATTGGATTTGGTGGAAAGATGATTTGAGTGGAAAGCAACTTGAGGAGGGATAGAGATCAAGATTTATGTGGTTGGAATGGAATATCTTGACCTCAACACAAGTGTAGGTGGTTCTCTCTCAGAAAATGTATGATGTAAGTGTAGGCATGTTATGATGGCTCTCTTCACGAATGAAGAGTGGGTGGAGGGGTATATATAGTCTCCACACAAAATCTAACCATTACACACAATTTACCAAACTCGGTGGGACCGAATCAGAAAACTCGGTCGGACCGATTCAGTTCATAATGTGACCGTTAGGCATTTCGGTGGGACCGACATGATCAACTCGGTGGACCGATGTGCTAGGGTTAGGGTAAAGCCTCATCTTGGTTTGACCGATTACACAAACTCGGTGGGACCGATTTGGGTAATAAGTGAAACAGAGAGTTGGCCAAGCAAACTCGGTGAGTCCGATTGCATATTTCGGTGGGATCGAAATTATTGTAATAGGCAACAGAGAGTTTGCAAGCCCATCTCGGTGAGACCGAGATCCCATCGGTAAAACCGAATTGGTTAGGGTTTCTGGCAGTGGCTATGTCAAGAGAACTCGATGGCGCCAGATAGAAAGTTTCGGTAGGGCCGAGTTTGTCTTTTGGTTTGAGACAAATGTGGATGTGAGAAAGTGGTTGAGGGCTTTGGAGCATATCACTAAGCACTTTGAGCAAGCAAGCCATTAAGCAACACCTCGTCCCCTTTTAATAGTATTCGCTTTCCTATGGACTCAATGTGATCTTGGATCACTAAAATAGAAACTGTAGAGTCCAGAGCTTTGAGCTTGATCCAATCGTTTGTCCTCATCATCTTGAAGGGGTTCCACAACCTCTAGTCCATGCCACTCCATTGTTGAACTTATCTGAAACATACTAGATGAAAACATTAGTCCAACAAGAGATATTTTGACATTGATTACCAAAATCACCCAGGGAGCACTTGTGCTTTCAACTTTTCACATCCATTTGATATAAGATGATATTATGATGGTTAGCATAAGCAAGCAATATGAAAATAGCGTCAAGTCTAGAAACAGGTGCAAAAGTTTCATCGAAATCAATTCCTTCAACCTGTGTGTAGCCTTTAGCTACAAGATGAGCTTTATTCCTCAGGAGAAGGCCATTTTCATCTTGCTTGTTGCGGTAGATACATTTGATACCGATGATATTGTGCTTGCGTGCGTCTGGACGCTTGACAAGTTCCCACACATTGTTGAGCTCGAATTGATGTAATTCCTCTTGCATCATTTGAATCCACTCAGGCTCCAGAAATGCCTCATCTACTTTGGTGGGCTGTGTGATAGAGACAAAAGCAAAGTGTCCACAAAAGTTAGACAAATGAGAAGCCCTTGAGCATGTGAGAGGACCTGCTGCTTTGATGTCATCGATGATTTTCTCAATCTGCACTTCATTTGCAACGCGAGGATGAGCGGGTTGATGACGTTGAGTGGGCTCAACATTTTCTTCAGAGCCATTTTCCTCAGGTGCACCAGCATGATGTTCTTCACGTTCTGGAATGATTTCTTCAGCATATTCTTTGGTAGGTATGACATCCTCAATAGCCTTGAACTTAATGGATTCCTCAGGTGACATTTCATCTAGCACATGAGGTAGGTGCACTCTTTGCAAGCCACTAGTTTCATCAAACCACACATCTACAGTTTCAACAACCTTGCGGTGTACGATATTGAAGACTCTGTAGGTGTGTGAGTCCTTTCCATAACCATGCATAAAACCTTCATGTGCTTTTGGTGCAAATTTAGAATTGTGATGAGGATCTCTAACCCAACATTTAGCACCAAAGACTTTGAAATAACTCACATTTGGTTTCTTGTCAGTGAGGAGGTCATATGAGGTATTTTTGAAGAATTTGTGAAGATATACCCTGTTGATGATGTGGCACGCAGTATCAATTGCCTCAGGCCAGAAGCAAGGAGGCGTCTTGTATTCATCAAGCATAGTGCGAGCCATCTCAACAAGAGTCATGTTCTTGCGCTCCACGACGCCATTCTGGTGAGGAGTATAAGGAGCAGATAATTCGTGAGTAATACCAAGTTCATCAAGATAGTCATCAAGACCAGTATTCTTGAACTTGGTCCCATTGTCACTTCTAATGTGCTTGATCTTCACATCAAAGTTTTTTGAAGCCCTCGAGGAAAATTGTTTGAAGACTTCCTACACTTCAGTTTTGTAAGTGATGATATGCACCCATGTGTAACGAGAATAGTCATCAACAATAACAAAGCCATATAAAGATGCATCATTAGTGAATGTGGCATAATGAGTAGGGCCGAAGAGATCCATGTGAAGCAATTCAAATGGACGAGTGGTAGTCATGATAGTCTTTGAGGGATGCTTGGACTTGGTCATCTTTCCAGCTTCACAAGCTCCACACAGATGGTCCTTGAGGAATTTGACACCCTCGATGCCAATGACATGCTTCTTCTTCGTGAGTGTGTGCAAGTTCCTCATGCCAGCATGACCTAGTTGTCGATGCCATAACCAGTCTTCTGAAGCTTTTGCCAGTAGACACATGGCAGGTTGTGGTCCTGTAGAGAAATCAACAATATACAAATCTCCTCTCCTAAAGCCTGCGAAGACTTTGGAAGTTTCGGCTTCCATGATCACAACACAATGATACTTGCCAAAGACAACAACCATATCAAGATCACAAAGCATTGAGACAGACATGAGGTTGAATCCTAAGGACTCGACAACCATGACTTTGTCCATGTGTCGATCCTTTGAGATTGCAAACCTACCTAGACACAATACCCTGCTTTTGCCTTTGTCAGCATAGGTGATATGCTTCAGATGCGATGGGGATAAAGCAGTGTCCATCAATAGGTTCATGTCACCGATCATGTGATTTGTACATCCACTGTCGAGGACCTCAGTAGCTTTGGGTTGATCATCCTGTAGATGAATTAGTGCATCTTATGAACTCATATGCTTCATCGGAGAAGAATATGACACCAAACTCATCAGATTGAATTTCATCAAGCAATACAATAGATATAGCAGTATGAGGATGTGAGAAATGAATATTCATTTCTTCATGATTAGCTTGCGTCCTTTCAAGCATATTCAGGTCTCCAGCAAATTCTTCGGACGTTTAAGTTCGTCTATAGACCTGACCCTGCATAAGAGATTAGTTCTTTTTCTTCACCACCCACATCTGGAGGGGTGGCCAAGAGTTCATCATTTTGCGAGCTCCATAAGAGAAAGGTGGCATAGAAGCCAGTCCACTTCGTTTCACAGAAGAGGGGTTAGAGTAAGCATATGAATAAGCAGAGAAATTCTTCGAGGACTTATGAACATAATGATTTGAAGAATAATGCACATATTCATAGCCCTTAGGCTTTCCCTGCAAAACAGAAGTGTTAGCACTATTATGCTCATATGAGGATCTGGATCCATATGAGTAATTTGATCCACGCGAGGAATTTGGTCCATATGAGGACTTAGATCCATATGAAGAATTTGATCAGGGGTTCCTATTCTTCTTAGGTGGTGTCATGATGACATTCACCTGAAGACTTTCAAGGCACCTTTTGGGAACCCATATTTTCTTCATAGGGGGACCATTCTTGCAGTTAGTTCCAACATATCTAGCAAATACTTCACCATTCTGATTTTTGAACAGTTTATAATTGGAGTCAAATGACTCATCAGAAGAATATGAAGATTCACATGTAAAGCTAGATAAAGTGGATGGATCTACGGGAGGTCCTTTTGCAGCAACCCATGAGGTTTTGGGATAATGCTCAGGTTTCCAATAGGTCCCATCAGCATTGAGTTTCCTCTCAAAGGCAATACCCTATTTCCTAGGGTTCCTATTGAGGATATGCTTTTTAAGCACATCACAAAGAGCCTGATGCCCTTTGAGGCTTTTGTAAATGCCTGTCACATACAATTCCTTCAACCCTGCATTGTTAATGATACTAGTGGTATCCTTAGATGAGGAATTTGTGATAACATAGACAGTTGAAGAATTTGCAGCAATAGAAGCATTTGAACTTTCAGGTGAAGAATTAACAAATTCACATTCAATGCATTTCAAACATGGTGTAATGAATTCAACCTGAGTAGAACTGATCTGTTGAGCAAGCAATGAATCACGTTCCTCTTGAAGATCTTCATAACTCACCCTTAGCTTCTCAAGATCTTGCTTTCTTTGAAGAAATTCACAAGAAAGCTTCTCATGATCAACTAAGAGAGTGTTATGATGACTCTGAAGGTTGTCAAACTTAGTCTGAAGTCTTTGAAGATTTTCAGTCAAAGTTTGAGTTCAATCCATTTCTTCACCTAACATATCATCGCTTTCATCTAGCATGTTTTGAACCTTTTCCAAAGCTTTTTGTTGTTTAGTGGCAATAGAAGCAAGCTTGGTATAGCTGGGTCCAAATCCATCACCCAATTCATCATCACTAGACTCAGATGAGAAACATTTGTTACCTTGGCACCTTTTGCCATGAGGCACGGTACAGAGGATGATGGTTCAGGATCGAAAGTCATCATTTTGAGAGGTTCCTTGAAATCCTCAAACCAGGGATCATGACGAGTTTGATGACCTTCATAGACGTCAGAGAGTCGGTCCTAGATAAGCTTCGCATGGGAGAGATGCATAATGTTCCTGAACTAATTTCGGGATAAGTAGGAGCAGATGATGTCCTTCGCCATGATGTCAAGTCAAGTGTACTTGTGAATATCATCAGCCTCCGCCATCTTGCAAAGATCGGTAACACCAATCTCAGTGACGGTCCATAGCTCGCTGTTCATTGCCATGCGACGCTTCTTCATCATGGCCTTCCACTTCGGATAATCACGACCGTCAAAGATGGGGCATGTCACTTTCTTCATTCCCGCGGTCGACATAACTAAAACTCCAGGTGGTTAAACCAAAATCACACAAAATAAGGGAGTACCTTGCCCTGATACCAATTGAAAGTGCGTTATATCGACTAGAGGGGGGTGAATAGGCAATTTTTACAAATTCGTCATTGAGGAAATTCAAGGTGAGGAATTTCCTAAGTCACGAACGACAAGCAGCGGAATAAATACTCAGATGCAAGCGTAACAGAGTAGTAACACAGTCATCATGATGAAATGAAAACAAGCACAGAGTACAAGTAGCGTGTAAACATGATAAGCAGACTGAAGACAAAGTGACTGAAGAATTAGGATTGAGGAAATTGAGAAAGTCTTCAGTCAAAGTCTTCAAATAGTAACAATCAAGTACTTCAATACATGAATAAGGAAATTAAAGGGTCGAGGAAATAGAACCAGTAGCTTGGTGAAGACGATAATTTGGTAGACTAGTTCCAACTGCTGTGACTGTCGTACGTCTGGTCGGAGCAGCTAGGTATTTAAACCTGAGGACACACATTCTCGGACACACAGTCCTCACCGTATTCTCCTTGAGCTAAGGTCACACAGATCTCACCCAATCACTCGTGGTAAGTCTTCAGGTGACTTCCAAACCTTCACAGACTCGGTCACTCGGCGATCCACAATGTCCTCTTGGATGCCCTAGACCATGATGCCTAACCATCTGGAGGATTCACGATACTCAAAGGTAGCAAGCATCGGTTCCACACAGGAACAATCTCTTCAGTGATGCTCAATCACTTTAGGTTTGTAGGTGTTTGGGTTTGAGTTTTCCTCACTTGATGATTTTCGCTCAAAGTCGTCGGAGGATGGGATGCTCTTAATGACAAGTGTCAGTTTCTCGTGGAGCAGCCAACCAACTAGTGGTTGTAGGGGCGGCTATTTATAGCCTAGGGAACAGCCCGACATGATAAGACATAAATGTGCTTTAATGATATGACCGTTAGGTGGGTAGATGTTTTGGTACAGCTGGTGCGTAGCACAGCAACAGTCGGATATTTGAGTATCAAATTCCTCAGGGCTATCATGTTCCTCACTTGTAGGCAATCCGCACTAGCGAATTCCTAACTTCTCAGTCAGAACAAATTTCTCAAAGACCAGAAGATCTTCGTCTCTGTCATTGAAGAAATTGACTAAACTGTATGAGATTTCCAATGGCTTCACCCGAAAGGATTGGGTAGGTGTAGGATTTTGAGACGAGCATCACTTGGAAACTTTTCCTTAGTTTTACCTCGACCCCCTTTAACAGTATGGTGTTTGAGGAAATGAAACTACGAAAAGAAAAGACTTCACGGTTCATATTCCTCGCATGAATATCAAGTCTTCACGGTCACATCAATTTCTTCACTTTCAAAGTCTTCAAGAAAACCAAAGTCTTCAACTGAAGACACTCATTTTTAGGGATCGACTTTCATTGTAAATATCAAACTCCTCATAGACTTATAGACCAGTGTACACTCACAAACTCATTAGTCCCTTAACCTATAAGTCTTCAATACACCAAAATCACTAAGGGGCACTAGATGCACTTACAAACAATTATAATGATGATTAGGTCAATATGGTGGTTCTCACCTAGAGCTGATCTTAGCTCATTCGGTTGTGCGGTTGATCTCATTAAGTCGCAATAAGCAACAAATAGGACCCACCGTGGTGATGGGCTAACACAGAGAAAGGGAGAGAGAACTTTTGGTTCTACAGATTCTGGAAGGAATTTGCTCAAAAACTAATTTTGAATTTTTTGGAGCTGGTTTTTAGAATACGCAAAGCTTGCATATCTTTCATTGATCGAAAAAGTTGAAGTGAGAATACAGAGGGGGTACATTGCATGACACAACCAAAAATGGTGTAAACATGGTGCCCGAAGCATAGAGACATGGGATGCTCAGCCCAAACAGGAGCTACAACACAACGCTAAACTACCCAATTCAACAGAAACAACCCTAACCAAAACAATGCCCCAACACTCGGAATCTAGTACCAGACACAACACAAGCAAGCAAGACGACGCCTTCATGAAGTGGAACGACGCTGTGGCGCCGCCATCCCTCAATCCGAGGAACTGGACCGGGGGTTTCCCTCGATGCTCGGGAGGGTCTTGAAGAATAGGCCATGGCAGGGTTTCCATCAAGCAGGGATTTCACCCTGTACAATGTCCGAACAATCCCAAAATCATTGGGACTGGATCCAAAGACGGGAACATGTCGTAGCTAGGGCCGTCATCACTGGAAGGGGAGCTATGCCACCCGAAGCATGAGGATTGGACTTGGCGGGGGAGGGGTGAGGCAAGGGGTGGCATGTTGACGAGCCAGGACTTGGGGGGGGGGGGAGGGGGGCATTTTTTGGGGCTATTACATAAACCTCTCAAAGTCTTAAAAAAAGGCTTCATAATGTATGAGAGGATATAATTCTCAACACCGTGCAAAGAAGGGCACCCGTGTAAGGTTGCAACGACCGAACGTTTGTTTTCTTTTCTTCACGTGCAGCACCGAATAGTTGGTGGTTTAGGTGCCGAATTCCTGGACTTTTGTATCGATTGATTGGGGTAGTTGGTCGCCTGGGCGTCGTTGTCTCGCCCTCTTCGGCGGTTCTGCGCCCCCAGTTTCCCCATTTCGTCTTCTGGTCCAAACACTGTACTCGTTTACCGGCAAGATGTCTCTCCAACAAGTGCCCAACAAACGAGCATAGCTAGAACGGTAGGAGCATATGGGCGTCAGCACTACTGTTCCATCGAAACCGAACCCAAATCCAGAAATTATCAGCTAAAGTAGTAGAAGAAGCATCGGATCGCACATGGATCGATGATTATTCAAGGAACAGATAAAACACTCCATGTTCTTGCAGATTATTCACATCACATGATGTGCAGCTATCAGTAGTAATATGCACAGACAGAGAAGAAAGAAGAACGAGTAGCCATGCGCAGGCCTGGCGAGAGCCCCGATCGATGCTCCTCCTTACTGCTGTAAGTGCGTCCATGCTGTATGTACATGTGGAGCGCGCTCGGCGCCTGCACGGTCGGCGGTGATCACGAGAGGTAAGTACCGCAGACGCCGGCGCCGGCGCGGCAGCCGCCGCAGGCGCAGCCCCTGCCGCCCACGAACACCGGCCCGTTCCCGCGGGAGCCGGAGCGCCGCCGCCGCTTCCCTTCCCCTTCCCCGTCGCCGCTGCCGACGGCAGAGGAGGCCGCCAAGATGACCAGGGACAGCACCGACATGCACAGGATGATGACGCAGAACACCACGTCCGCGCCGCCGACCACCGCGGCGTCGTGGGTCTCGATGACCACGCTAGCCATGGCGGTCCTCCTCGTCTTCCTCCTCCCTGGCGACGATTCTTGCGTGCTTTGCTACCCCTGGAGGCTGGAGCGCGCACACGGTCGTGGCGAGAGCGGGGTATGTGAAATGAACAGGAGCTTCGCTTATACGTAGGCGAAGAGGCGGAGCGATGCTTATCTAAAATTCTAAATGGAGAGGAATTGCGACCTCTGCAGCTGCAATAATGGCATATGGGACTCCGGCCGAACTACTATATCTCTTCTCCTACACAATATAAATCAAACATCTTTTTGACCTTGACTAATTTAAAACATTTATATCTTTTAAACCATATATTTGTTTTAGAATTTTTATTTATATTTGAACTCACTGTATCAAAACCTTTAAAATAAGATCAATCTTGGATATTTTTCAACCACATTTAAATATGAATACACATTTCACATTCACAAAATTAGTTTCACAGATACATTATAATTCAACTTTTCTGTAGTTACTATTTCACATTTGTGAAAATCCATGATCTGTAATTTCACTCGATTGAAATCTGTTCAATAACATGATTTGAATTAGTTTCACAAGTTGACATTTTAGTTTCATATTTTTGTTCAGTTTCAGAATCTACATTTCACTTTTCATTTGTTTGTTTTACAAAAAACACATCTATTTCTTACACATTTTAATAACATTTGTCACTCTTTTAAAATAAATTGTTACACATTTTTTTAGGAAATTGTTACACATTTCTAAAAAAATCAGTTCCTCAAGTTGACATTTTAATTTTGTATTATTTTTTAGTTCAAAATATACATTTCACTTTACAGTAGCTTATTTCGCAAAAATCACACCTATTTCACTTCTACATTTTTTTAAATAACATATTTCACTATTCTGAAATAAATTGTTACACATTTTCAAATAATCAGTTTCACAAGTTTACATTTCAGTTTCATATTGTTATTCATTTTCACTAACTAAATTTTACTTTCCAGTGGGTTGTTTCACAAAAATCACATCTATTTCAATTACACATTTTTGAAATAATATATTTCACTCTTTTGAAATAAAGTGTTACAATTTTTTTAATACTCATTTTCAAAGTTGACATTTCAGTTTCATATTTGGGTTAAATAAGTTTCAAGTTGGTCTCACATATTTCTACTAAAATAGGTTTGTTTCATATTTTTCTAATGAAATAGGTTTGTTTCACATATGGAATGTGAAATGTTGAAAATTAAAAATGTTCAAAATGTATGCAAGATTGGTCCAGTGCTAAAGGTCTTGGAGTCAGGAGTTGAACTATATAAATTATTTAAAAAATGAACTTGTGGTTCAATAGATATGGACGATTTAATTTAGCCAAGATGGAATAAAAGGTTGGATTTATTATGTGAGAGAAGGGAGAGAGAGTGGAATGGGGATGTGGCTCTCACGAGAGAGAGAGAGAGAGAGAGAAAAAGATAATGATGGGCTAGATATTTACTCGGTTGTGGGGTCCACTTGTTGTATTGGTCAGGGTATTCGTTTCGTATATCAAAAAACAAGGAGAAAAGGCTTACCCGCGCGCGAATCTTAAAGCATACAACGAATGATGGATTCCTCGCCGCTAGGTATCGTTAACTCTCAAAACGAATTTGCGAAACCAGGGGGCTTAACAGGACTTCGTACACCCGCCACGTAGGACTTGACACCCTCGGTGAAAGGATCGATATGGTTTACTAGAGGGGGGTGAATAGGCAAGTACCAATTTTTTGCTTTTATTCACAAATTAGGTTTAGCAACAAATAGGTTGTCTAGATGTGCAACTAGGTGAGCAACCTATATGATGCTAACAACAATAACAACAAGTGCAAGCAAAGGATACAACACAACAATAGCTTGAACAAAGTAAAGGAAGGAGATAACCACAAGTGGAGGCGGTGGAGATGAGGACGTGTTACCGAAGTTCCTTCCCTTCGAGGGGAAGTATGTCTCCATTGGAGCGGTGTGGAGGCACAATGCCTCCCAAGAAGCCACTAGTCCCACTGTATTCTCCTCACGCCCTCAAACAATGCGAGATATCGTGATTCCACTAGTGGTGCCCTTGAAGGCGGCGACCGGACCTTTACAAATAAGGTTGGGGCAATCTTGACAACTTGATTGGAGGCTCCCAACGATACCACGGAGCTTCACCACAATGGATTGTGGCTCCGAGTTGACCTCAACCATCTAGAGTGCTCAAACACCCAAGAGTAAAAAGATCCGCAAGGGATTAGTGCGGGGGGATCAAATTTCTCTTGGTGGAAGTGTAGATCCGGGCCTTCTCAACCAAACCCTAGAAAATCAACAAGTTTGACCGGCTAGGGAGAGAGATCGGGCGAAAATGAGCTTTGGAGCAAGAATGGAGTTTGGGGGAGGAAGAGGTGGGTCTTCTTGCGGAAGAAGACCCACTTTCATAGTGGGGGGGGGGGACAAATCCAACCGTTATGCATCTCATAGCTTGCAGACAAGCGGTACTACCGCTCTAGGAGCAGTACTACCGTTCTACGAGCGGTACTACCGCTCTTTACAAGATGCACAGGAGAAAGAAGAACACGGGAGATAACAAAGGAACGGGCAGTGGTAGCCGCGGTAGTAGGGGCGGTACTACCGCCTATAAGCAACACTACCGCTGCTACAACCGCCCATTTTCTAGGGACAAACGGGTAGCGCGGTAGTAACTCGGAGGTTATTGTAGGGTACGAAACCACCTCAAAGTTATTCTTCTGATTGATCTATTGGGCTATTCCTATAAGTGTCACAAACAACCCTAGAGTTCGTACTAAAATAACACCTTAAGACATACATCAACCAAAACCCTAATGTCACCTAGATACTCCAATGTCACCACAAGTATCTGCAGGTTTGATCATACGTTATGCATCACACAATCTCAGATTCATCTCTTCAAACCAACACAAAGAACTTCAAAGAGTGCCCCAGAGTTTCTACCAGAGAGTCAAGACAAAAACGTGTGCCAACCCCTATGCATAAGTTCACAAGGTCACAGAACCCACAAGTTGATCACCAAAACATACATCAAGTAGATCACGTGAATATCCCATTGTTACCACAGATAAGCGCATGCAAGACATACATCAAGTGTTCTCAAATCCTTAAAGACTCAATCCGATAAGATAACTTCAAAGGGAAAACTCAACCCATTACAAGAAGGTAGAGGGGGAGAAACATCATAAGATCCAACTATAATAGCCAAGCTCGCGGTACATCAAGATCATGCCAAATCAAGAACACGAGAGAGAGAGAGATAGAGAGATCAAACACATAGCTACTGGTACATACCCTCAGCCCCGAGGGTGAACTACTCCCTCCTCGTCATGGAGAATGCCGGGATGATGAAGATGGCCATCGGTGATGATTCCCCCCTCCGGCAGGGTGCCAGAACAGGGTCCCAATTGGGTTTTGGTGGCTACAGAGGCTTGCGGCGGCGGAACTCCGGATCTAGGTTTCTTTTTGGGGGTTTCTGTATTTATAGGAATTTTTTGTGTCGGTTTCACGTCGGGGGGTCCACGAGTCAATGACAAGGGTGGAGCACCCTCCGGGGGTAGGGCGCGCCCTCCACCCTTGTGCTTGGCTCGGGACTTTTCTGGCCCAACTCTCGTGCTTCGGGGGCTTCTTCTGGTCCATAAAAAATCACCATAAATTTTCAGCTCGTTTGGAATTCGTTTGATATTCCTTTTTTGTAACAATCAAAAACAAGGAAAAAATAGAAACTGGCACTGGGCTCTAGGTTAATAGGTTAGTCCCAAAAATTATATAAAATAGCATATAAATGCATATAAAACATCCAAGATGGATAATATAATAGCTTGGAACAATAAATTATAGATACGTTGGAGATGTATCAAGCATCCCCAAGCTTAATTCCTGCTCGTCCTCCAGTAGGTAAATGATAAAAATTGAATTTTTAATGTGGAATGCTACCTAACATACTCATCCATGTAATTTTCTTTATTGTGGCATGAAATTTCAGATCCATAAGATTCAAAATAAAGTTTAATATTGACATAAAAACAATAATACTTCAAGCATACTAACAATGCAATTATGTCTTCTCAAAATGACATGGCCAAAGAAAGGTATCCCTATAAAACCATATAGTCTAGCTATGCTCCATCTTCATCACACAAAATATTCAAATCATGCACAAACCCGATGACAAGCCAAGCAATTGTTTCATACTTTTGGTGTTCTCAAACCTTTTCAACTTTCACGCAATACATGAGCGTGAGCCATGGACATAACACTATAGGTGGAATAGAAGGTGGTTGTGGAGAAGACAAGAAGAAGGAGATAGTCTCACATCAACTAGGCGTATCAACGGGCTATGGAGATGCCCATCAATAGATATCAATGTGAGTAAGTAGGGATTTTCATGCAACGGATGCACTAGAGCTATAAGTTTATGAAAGCTCAAAAAGAAACTAAGTGGGTGTGCATCCAACTCGCTTGCTCAGGAAGACCTGGGGCAATTTGAGGAAGCTCGTCATTGGAATATACAAGCCAAGTTCTATAATGAGAAGTTCCCACTAGTATATGAAAGTGACAACATAGAGACTCTCTATCATGAAGATCATGGTGCTACTTTGAAGCACAAGTGTGGTGAAAGGATAGTAGCATTGCCCCTTCTCTCTTTTTCTCTCATTTTTTTGTTTTTTTGGGCCTTCTCTTTTTTTGGCCTTTCCTCTTTTTTTATTACCTCACATGGGACAATGCTCTAATAATGAAGTTCATCACACTTTTATTTACTTTACAACTCAAGAATTACAACTCGATACTTAGAACAAAATATGACTCTATATAAATGCCTCCGGCGGTGTACCGGGATGTGCAATGAATCAATAGTGACATGTATGAAAGAATCATCAACGGTGGCTTTGCCACAAATACGATGTCAACTACATGATCGTGTAAAGAAATATGACAATGATGAAGCGTGTCATAATAAACGGGATGGTGGAAAGTTGCATGGAAATATATCTCGAAATGGCTATGGAAATGCCATAATAGGTAGGTATGGTGGCTATTTTGAGGAAGGTATATGGTGGGTGTATGGTACCAGCGAAATTTGCGCGGCACAAGAGAGGCTAGCAATGGTGGAAGGGTGAGAGTGCGTATAATCCATGGACTCAACATTAGTCATAAAGAACTCACATACTTATTGCAAAAATCTATTAGTCATCGAAACAAAGTACTACGAGCATGCTCCTAGGGGGATGGATTGGTAGGAAAAGACCATCGCTCGTCCCCGGTCGCCACTCATAAGGAAGACAATCAAAAAATATTTCATGCTCCAACTTCGTTACATAACGGTTCACCATACGTGCATGCCACAGGTCTGACAATCCTTAACACAAGTATTTCTCAAATTCACAACTACTCACTAGCATGACTCTCATATCACCATCTTCATATCTCAAAACAATCATAAGGAATCAAACTTTTCATAGTATTCAATGCACTTTATATGAAAGTTTTTATTATATCCCTCTTGGATGCCTCATATTAGGACTAGATTTATAACCAAAGCAAATTACCATGTTGTTTAGAGACTCTCAAAATAATATAGGTGAAGCACGAGAGTTCATCAATTTCTATAAAATAAAACTACCGCCGTGCTCTAAAAAGATATAAGTGAAGCAAAATGAGTAGTTGAATAATTATGTAACTATGTGAAGACTCCTTCTCATAAATAAAATTTCAGATCTTAAGTACTTTATTCAAACAGAAAGCAAAACAAAATAAAATGACATTTGCAAGGATATCACATATCATGTGAAGAAGCAAAAACTTAGCAATCAATACTGACCGATCATTGTTGAAGAAGAAAGGTGGGATGCCAACCGGGGCATCCCCAAGCTTAGATGCTTGAGACTTCTTGGAATATTAAATAGGGATGCATTGGGCATCCCCAAGCTTGAGCTTTTGTGTCTCCTTAATTCCTTTCATATCACGGTTTTCCTAATTCTTAAAAACTTCATCCACACAAAACTCAACAAGAACTCGTGAGATAAGTTAGTATAAATCCATGCTAAACCTTATCATTCTCTACTGTATAAAATCACTAAAATTATAATTTGACATTTCATACTAAATGCCTCTGCATATTTAACACTCCTATTCTCAAATAGAATCATTAAACAAGCAAACATATGCAAACAATGCAATCATAACAGCAATCTATCCAAACAGGATAGTCTGTAAAGAATGCAAGAGGAATCATACTTATTTAACTCAAAAAATTCTGAAAACTTACCACACTGTAGATAATTTGTTGTTACTTATTGTGTAAAAATTCCAAGATTTTATCATGTTCACACTATTCACCAATATTCAAAACATAACAGCAAACTTTCTGTTTTTAAAACAGCAACATATAGACTTGCAAAATAAGCATGGCAAAGGCTATACTTGACCTTTTTATTGAACTAAAAGATGAAAAACATTACTCTAAATACCAGCAAGCAAATCCTAATAAAATAAGATGACGCTCCAAGAAAACACATATCATGTGGTGAATAAAAATATAGCTCCAAGTAAGGTTACCGATGAACAAAGATGAAAGAGGGGATGTCTTCCGGGGCATCCTCAAGCTTAGGCTCTTGGTTGTCCTTGAATATTACCTTGGGGTGCCATGGGCATACCCAAGCTTAGGCTCTTTCCACTCCTTATTCCGTAGTCCATCAAAACATTACCCAAAAATTGAAAACTTAGCAACACAAAACTCAACAGAAAACTTGTAAGCTCCGTTAGTATAATAAAGCAAATCACCACTTAGGTATTGTCAATACAAGATTTAGAATTTCTCTCACAGGATGCCTACTATACCCTATCATTTCTAAAATTTATATTAAGCAATATAAGCCATAGAAACTAGAAAACAAGAAACTATGCATCGAAAACAGAATCTGTCAAAAACAGAACAGTCTGTAGTAATCTGTAACTCTCGAATACTTCTGTAACTCTAAAAATTCTGAAAAGTAAGGAAAACCCGAGGAATTTGTTTATTAATCTTCTACAAAAATAATTAGTATTTATCACGCTTCCGTTAAAAACAATAATTATATTACTGAGCGCAAAAGTTTCTGTTTTTTAGCAAGATCAAATCAACTATCACCCAAACTATCCCAAAGGCTTTACTTGGCACTTTATTGAAACAAAAGCTATAAAAATGATTACTATAGTAGCTTAATCATGTTAACATGCAAAAACAGTAGGGGTAAATATTGGGTTGTCTCCCAACAAGCGATTTTCTTTAATTCCTTTCTAGCTAGGCATGATGATTTCAATGATGCTCACATAAAGGATAATAATTGAAACATAACGGGAGCATTATTAAGCATATTACTAGCACCTTTAAGACTAACCCACTTCCTATGCATAGGGATTTTGTGAGCAAACAACTTATGGGAGCAAGAATCAACTTGCATGGGAAGGTAAAACAAGCATAACTTTAAGATTTTCAACATATAGAGAGGAAACTTCATATTATTACAATATGTAAAAGCATATTTCCTCTCTCATAATAATTTTCAGTAGAATCATGAATGAATTCAACAATATAATTATCACATAAATCATTCTTTTCATGATCTACAAGCATAGAAATTTTATTACTCTCCACATAAGCAAATATATTCTCATCAATAGTAGTGGGAGCAAACTCAACGCAATAACTATCATGTGAGGCATAATCCAATTGAAAATAAAATCACGATGACACATTTCATGATTATCATTATTCTTTATAGCATACTTGTCAACACAATAATCATCATATATAGAAACTTTGTTCTCATAATCAAATGAAATCTCTTCCGAAATAGCGAATTCATCACCAAATAAAGTCATGACCTCTCCAAAACCACTACCATCAATATTATACTCCCTCCGTCTGCAAATACTTGTCGGAAAAATGAGTAAAAGTGAATGTATCTATAACTAAAATTGAAGGAAATATGCCCTAGAGGCAATAATAAAGTTATTATTTATTTCCTTATTTCATGATAAATGTTTATTATTCATGCTAGAATTGTATTAATCAGAAACATAATACATGTGTGAATACATAGACAAACAGAGTGTCACTAGTATGCCTCTACTTGACTAGCTCGTTAATCAAAGATGGTTATGTTTCCTAACCATAGACATGATGTGATTGACTTGACCCATTCCGTTAGCTTAGCACTTGATCGTTTTAGTTTACTGCTATTGCTTTCTTCATGACTTATACATGTTCCTATGACTATGAGATTATGCAACTCCCGATTACCGGAGGAACACTTTATGTGCTACCAAACGTCACAACGCAACTAGGTGATTATAAAGGTGCTCTACAGGTGTCTCCGATGGTACTTGTTGAGTTGGCATAGATCGAGATTAGGATTTGTCACTCCGATTGTCAGAGAGGTATCTCTAGGCCCTCTCGGTAATGCACATCACTATAAGCCTTGCAAGCAATGTAACTAATGAGTTAGTTGCGGGATGATGCATTACGAAACGAGTAAAGAGACTTGCCGGTAACGAGATTGAACCAGGTATTGAGATACCGACGATCGAATCTTGGGCAAGTAACATACCGATGACAAAGGGAACAACGTATGTTGTTATGTGGTTCGACCGATAAAAATCTTCGTAGAATATGTAGGAGCCAATATGGGCATCCATGTTCCGTTATTGGTTATTGACCAGAAAAGTGTCTCGGTCATGTCTACATAGTTCTCGAACCCGTAGGGTCCGCACGCTTAACGTTCGTTGACGATATAGTATTTATGAGTTATGTATGTTGGTAACCAAATGTTGTTAGGAGTTCCGGATAAGATCACGGACATGACGAGGAACTCCGGAATGGTCCAGAGATAAAGTTTGATATATGTGATAATAGTGTTTGGTCTCCGGAAGGGTTCCGGATGTTTCCCGAAATATTTGGGTATGAGAACACTTTATTTGGGCGAAAGGGGAAAGCCCACAAGGTTTTTGGAAAGCGCAAAAGGAAGTGTTGCGTAGTCCAGGGGCCAGACGCCAGGGTCCCTGGCGTCTAGCCCTGGAGTCAGAGAAGGACTCTTACCTTTCGGGTGAAACCGACTTTGTGGAGGCTTTTACTCCAAGTTTTGACCCCAAGGCTCAACATATAAATAGAGGGGTAGGGCTAGCACCCAAGACACATCAAGAAACACCAAGCCGTGTGCCGGCAACCCCGTCCCCTCTAGTTTATCCTCTGTAATAGTTTTTGTAGTGCTTAGGCGAGGCCCTCCGGAGATTGTTCTTCACCAACACCGTCACCACGCCGTCGTGCTAACGGAACTCATCTATTACTTCACCCCTCTTGCTGGATCAAGAAGGCGAGGACGTCATCGAGCTGAACGTGTGCTGAAAGCGAAGGTGCCGTACGTTTGATACTTGATCGGGACGGATCGTGAAGGTGTACGACTACATCAACTGCATTGATAAACGCTTCCGCTTTCGTTCTACGAGGGTACAAAGACATACTCTCCCCTCTCATTGTTATGCATCACCATGATCTTGTGTGTGCGTATGATTTTTTTGAAATTACTACGTTCCCCAACAATGGCATCCGAGCCAGGTTTATGCGTAGATGTTATATGCACGAGTAGAACACAAGTGAGTTGTGGGCGATACAAGTCATACTGCTTACCAGCATGTCATACTTTGGTTCGGCGGTATTGTTGGATGAAGCGGCCCGGACCGACATTACACGTACGCTTCCGCAAGACTGGTTCTACTGATGTGCTTTGCACACAGATGGCTGGCGGGTGTCAGTTTCTCCAACTTTAGTTGAATCGAGTGTGACTACGCCCGATCCTTGTTGAAGGTTAAAACAACTTTAACTTGACGAAATATCGTTGTGGTTTTGATGCGTAGGTAAGAAAGGTTCTTGCTCAGCCCATAGCAGCCACGTAAAACTTTCAACAACAAAGTAGAGGACGTCTAACTTGTTTTTGCAGGGCATGTTGTGATGTGATATGGTCAAAGCATGATGCTATATTTTATTGTATGAGATGATCATGTTTTGTAACGGAGTTATCGGCAACTGCCAGGAGCCATATGGTTGTCGCTTTATTGTATGCAATGCAACCGCCTTGTAATTGCTTTACTTTATCACTAAACGGTTGCGATAGTCGTAGAAGCAATAGTTGGTGAGACGACAACGATGCTACGATGGAGATCAAGGTGTTGCGTCGGTGAAGATGGTGATCATGACGGTGCTTTGGAGATGGAGATCAAAGGCACAAGATGATGATGGCCATATCATATCACTTATATTGATTGCATGTGATGTTTATCCTTTATGCATCTTATTCTGCTTGATTGACAATAGCATTATAAGATGATTGTTGGTGTCAAAATCGGCGGATCTTGGGTAGGGGGTCCCGAACTCTGCGTCTAGGATCAATGGTAACAGGAGACAGGGGACACAATGTTTTACCCAGGTTCGGGCCCTCTCTATGGAGGTAATACCCTACATCTTGCTTGATTGATCTTGATGAATATGAGTATTACAAGAGTTGATCTACCACAAGATCGTAATGAATAAACCCTAAAGGTCTAGTCTGGCTATGATTATGAGGATTTGGCCTATCTACGGACCTAGTCCTCCCGTTTATATAGACACGGGAGGGATCTAGGGTTACACAAGGTCGGTTACAAAGAAAGGAATCTTCATAGTTGGTCGCCAAGCTTGCCTTCCATGCCAAAGGAGAGTCCTATCCGGACACGGGCGCATTCTTCGATCTTCGTATCTTCACAGCCCATCAGTCCGGCCCATGGCTAACAGGTCGGACGCCTGAGGACCCCTTAGTCCAGGACTCCCTCAGTAGCCCCCGAACCAGTCTTCAATGAAGAGGTGTTCAGCGCATACATTGCCTTCGGCATTGCAAGGCGGTTTCCTCCACTGGTGACTTCCAAGTAGTGTGTTCGGCCTTCCATTTAATATTGTACCCCTCGGCTTCTGCGCATCAACAACTTCAGCTTCCACGTGTCGAGCGAATGCGAGATGTTAGGGTATTTTTGCACATACCACCCTAACCGTACTAGAAAGGGGCCTATTTAAAGAGAATAGATCTCAGATCCCCTCCAAATCTCACGGAAGAAACCCTTAGAGCTTGTGGAGCCAAACCACCCCAACATGGCTAGCGCTCCCAGCTCTTCCTCTCGTCCCCACAACTCCGAAAAGGGGGATTGGGAGAGATGTTTAGGTTCTCACAGTCAGCTGGTGAAGATGCAAACACAGGGCTTTCTTCCCCCCCGCGGATTTGGTCCCCGTACGAGCAGGGATGACGTCCTTCAAGGGCGGGGCTCAAGTGGAGAACTTCCCCAATCCATCCAGGGGAGAATGAGTATGCTTCGTCCCCTTCTTGTTAAGAGGTGTCAGATTTCCAATTCGTCCCTTCCTCCGAGGTCTGCTGGAGTATTATGGCCTCCAACTGCACAGTCTCACTCCCGCCTCTATCCTTCATATTGCGGGTTATGTCGCTCTATGCGAGCTATTCCTGGGCTGCGAGGCCCATTTCGATTTATGGAGAAGATTGTTCTGCCTCGTCCCTCGTAATCAAGGTGGGTCAATTTTTGAAGTGGGAGGAGCCGAAGTGTGGCGTATCGCCGGGATCGGATGCCTGTCCGGCACGCCGAAGAAAGCTTTCGAAGAGTGGACTTCCGAATGGTTTTACATCGACGACGTCGCTCTTCCCGACCCTGTTCGTATGGGCCTCCCCGAGTTTTCAAGTGCTCCATTGAAGAAACGCCATAGCTGGCGTCCTCGGAGCCTCGAGGAAGAGGATAGTGCAGAGATCAGCCTACTGCTGGGCAAGATTAAGATGCTTCCCCGGTCCGAATTGTCAATAGTCGAGGTAATGACAAACTCCATAATGCGGGGGGTCCAGCCACTCCAATGCAGAGGGCTGCCCATGTGGCATTATAACGGGGAAGACGACGCCTCACGCTACGGTCGGAAGGGCCCAAAGACCCCCGCCGCTCTGGCCAAAATATTGGTCGAACTATATAAAGGGGAGAAGGAGGAGTTCACCCGTCTCCAATATTGAGACGGATTTTCCATGTATAATCCTCCTAGCTGGGTAATCTCTCACTCCACTATTTTACTCCTGTCCCTGAATCGTTCTTGACAGGCAGTATCATATCCACTTATAACAGGAATTGCGAAAGGCTGTCGAGGGGATCCGCGACCCTGCCCCTCAGCCGAAGAATCGCAATCGGGATCTTGACCCCGGATATGAGGAAGATCCGGACATATTTGCTCGAGGATGGAATATTCTATCAGATGAGTATGACGGTACGGATGTACCCATCATCGCCGATTACCCCGGTCTCATTCGTGCTTCGCATGTAAGTAATCCGGAGATACCTTGTCCAAGAGAGTTTTCTCATTCCTCCTCACCCACCGCACTGTCCTGTGCTCAAAAGGGGAGGCGTTCGGCACGCCATGCTGCCCCGGGGGCATCTCCAAAGAGAGAGAAGCCCCCACACCGGGCGAGCCTTCGAAGAGGAGGGAAAACGAAGATGCGGCCGAGCCTTCATCAAAGAGGTATGTACTTGCCAATATGCACCTTGGCAGTCACATCCAACTGTGACCTTTCCGTTTACCCTGTATCAGGAAAAAGGTGTGACGGACTATATTCGGGGGTCCGGCCGGTCATACCCCCCGCAGCCAGGATCTAGATCCTGCCGTAAAGACGGGGGCTGATGTGGGGGTGACGCCGGACTGTCCTCCAGTCGAGGACTCGGATGATGTATCCGTCACCAACTCGGAAGTGGAGAGCGCCATGAATCATCGGCGCCCAGGGTGATGTCTACTACACAACCTTCTTCTTGTAGACATTGTTGGGCCTCCAAGTGCAGAGGTTTGTAGGACAACAACAAATTTCCCTCAATTGGATGACCTAAGGTTTATCAATCCGTGGGAGGCGTAGGATGAAGATGGTCTCTCTCAAGCAACCCTGCAACCAAATAACAAAGAGTCTCTTGTGTCCCCAACACACCCAATACAATGGTAAATTGTATAAGTGCACTAGTTCGGCGAAGAGATGGTAATACAAGTGCAATATGGATGGTAGATATAGGTTTTTGTAATCTGAAAATATAAAAACAGCGAGGTAACTAATGATAAAAGTGAGCACAAACGGTATTGCAATGTGTTGAAACAAGGCCTAGGGTTCATACTTTCACTAGTGCAAGTTCTCTCAACAATAATAACATAATTGGATCATATAACTATCCCTCAACATGCAACAAAGAGTCACTCCAAAGTCACTAATAGCAGAGAACAACGAAGAGATTATGATAGGGTACGGAACCACCTCAAAGTTATCCTTTCTGATCGATCTATTCAAGAGTCTGTAGTAAAATGACATGAAGTTATTCTTTCCGTTCAATCTATCATAGAGCTCATACTAGAATAACACCTTAAGACACAAATCAACCAAAACCCTAATGTCACCTAGATACTCCAATGTCACCTCAAGTATCCATGGGTATGATCATACGATATGCATCACACAATCTCAGATTCATCTATTCAACCAACACAAAGAACTTCAAAGAGTGCCCCAAAGTTTCTACCGGAGAGTCAAGACGAAAACATGTGCCAACCCCTATGCATAAGTTCATGAGGTCACGGAACTCGCAAGTTGATCACCAAAACATACATCAAGTGGATCACGTGATATCCCATTGTCACCACAGATAAGCACATGCAAGACATACATCAAGTGTTCTCAAATCCTTAAGACTCAATCCGATAAGATAACTTCAAAGGGAAAACTCAATTCATCACAAGAGATTATAGGGGGAGAAACATCATCACATCCAACTATAATAGCAAAGCTCGCGATACATCAAGATCGTATCACCTCAAGAACACGAGAGAGAGAGAGAGAGAGAGAGAGAGAGAGAGAGATCAAACACATAGCTACTGGTACATACCCTCAGCCCCGAGGGAGAACTACTCCCTCCTCGTCATGAAGAGCACCGGGATGATGAAGATGGCCACCGGAGAGGGATTCCCCCTCCAGCAGGGTGCCAGAACGGGTCTAGATTTGTTTTCGGTGGCTACGGAGGCTTCTGGCGGCGGAACTCCCGATCTATTCTCGTCTCTGGTGTTATTAGGGTATAATGATATATATAGGCGAAAGAAGTCGGTCAGGGGAGCCACGAGGGGCCCACGAGGGTGGGGGCGCGCCCAGGGGGGCAGGCACGCCTCCTTGCCTCGTGGCCACCTTGAAGCTTCCTTGACTTCAACTCCAAGTCTCCTAGATCACGTTCGTTCCAAAAATCACGCTCCCAAAGGTTTCATTCCGTTTGGACTCCATTTGATATTCCTTTTCCTCGAAACACTGAAACAAGGAAAAAACAGAAACTAGCACTAGGCTCTGGGTTAATAGGTTAGTCTCAAAAATAATATAAAAGTGTATAATAAAGCCCATAAACATCCAAAACAGATAATATAATAGCGTGGAACAATAAAAAATTATACATACATTGGAGACGTATCAACATCCCCAAGCTTAATTCCTGCTCATCCTCGAGTAGGTAAATGATAAAAACAGAATTATTGATGTGGAATGCTACCTAACATATTTATCATGTAGTTCTCTTTATTGTGGAAAGAATATTCAGATCCATAAGATTCAAGACAAAAGTTTAATATTGACATAAAAACAATAATATTTCAAGCATACTAACAAAGCAATCATGTCTTCTCAAAATAACATGGCCAAAGAAAGCTATCCCTACAAAATCATATAGTCTAGCTATGCTCTATCTTCACCACACAAAATATTTAAATCATGCACAACCCCGATGACAAGCCAAGCATTTGTTTCATACTTTTGATGTTCTCAAACTTTTTCAATCTTCACGCAATATATGAGCGTGAGCCATGGATATAGCACTATATGTGGAATAGAAGGGTGCTTGTGGAGAAGACAAAAAAAGGAGAAGATAGTCTCACATCAACTAGGCGTATCAACGGGCTATGGAGATGCCCATCAATAGATATCAATGTGAGTGAGTAGGGATTGCCATGCAACGGATGCACTAGAGCTATAAGTATATGAAAGCTTAACAAAAGAAACTAAGTGGGTGTGCATCCAACTCTCTTGCTCATGAAGACCTAGGGCATTTTGAGGAAGCCCATCATTGGAATATACAAGCCAAGTTCTATAATGTAAAATTCCCACTAGTTTATGAAAGTGAAAACATAGGAGACTCTCTATCATGAAGATCATGGTGCTACTTTGAAGCACAAGTGTGGTAAAAGGATAGTAGCATTGCCCCTTCTCTCTTTTTCTCTCATTTTTTGATATTTTTTGGCCTTCTCCTTTTTATGGCCTTTCTCTTATTTATTTTTTATTTTTTCGTTTGAAGTCTCATCCTGACTTGTAGGGGAATCATAGTATCCATCATCCTTTCCTCACTTCGGACAATGCTCTAATAATGATGATCATCACACTTTATTTACTAACAACTCAAGAACTACAACTCAATACTTAGAACAAAATATGACTCTATGTGAATGCCTCCGACGGTGTACCGGGATATGCAATGAATCAAGAGTGACATGTATGAAAGAATTATGAACGGTGGCTTTGCCACAAATACGATGTCAACTACATGATCACGCAAAACAATTATGACAATGATGAAGCGTGTCATAGTAAACGAAACGGTGGTAAGTTGCATGGCAATATATCTCGGAATGGCTATGGAAATTCCATGATAGGTAGGTATGGTGGCTGTTTTGAGGAAGGTATATGGTGGTGTATGATACCGGCGAAAATTGCGCAGTATTAGAGAGTCTAGCAATGGTGGAAGGATGAGAGTGCATATAATCCATGGACTCAACATTAATCATAAAGAAATCATATACTTGTTGCAAAAATCTACAAGTTATCAAAGCAAAGTATTACGCGCATGCTCCTAGGGGGATAGATTGGTATGAAAAGACCATCGCTCATCCCCGACCACCACTCATAAGGAAGACAATCAATAAATAAATCATGCTCCAACTTCATCACATAACGGTTCACCATACGTGCATGCTACGGGAATCACAAACTTTAACACAAGTATTTATAAAATTCACAACTACTCAACTAGCATGACTCTAATATCACCATCTTCATATCTCAAAACAATCATAAGGAATCAAACTTCTCATAGTATTCAATGCACTTTATATGAAAGTTTTTATTATATCCCTCTTGGATGACCATCATATTAGGACTAGTTTCATAACCAAAGAAAATTACCATACTTTTTAGGACTCTCAAAATAATATAAGTGACGCATGAGAGTTCATCTATTTCTATAAAATAAAACCACCATCGTGCTCTAAAAAGATATAAGTGAAGCACTAGAGCAACAACAAGCTACTCCGAAAGATATAAGTGAATATCAATGAGTAGTCGGAATTATGCAACTATATGAAGACTCTCTAACATTTAAGAATTTCATATCTTGTTATTTTATTCAAACATCAAGCAAAACAAAATAAAATAAAATGACGCTCCAAGCAAAACACATATCATGTGGCGAATAAAAATATAGCTCCAAGTAAAGTTACCGATGAACGAAGACGAAAGAGGGGATGCCTTCCGGGGCATCCCCAAGCTTAGGCTTTGGTTGGCCTTGAATATTACCTTGGGGTGCCTTGGGAATCCCCAAGCTTAGGCTCTTGTCACTCCTTATTCCATAGTCCATCGAATCTTTACCCAAAACTTGAAAAATTCACAACACAAAACTTAATAGGAAACACGTAAGCTCCGTTAGTATAAGAAAATGAATCACCACTTAGGTACTCCTGTGAACTCATTCTAAATTAATATTGGTGTAATATCTAATATATTCTAACTTCTCTACGGTTCATACCCTCCGATACTACTCATAGATTCATCAAAATAAGCAAACAACACATAGAAAACAGAATCTGTCAAAAACAGAACAGTCTGTAGTAATCTGGGTCAAACGTATACTTATGGAACCCCAAAAATTATAAAATAAATTTCTGTACGTGTGGAATTCATCTATTAATCATCTGCAAAAATAATTAACTAAATATCACTCTCCAGTACAAGATGGAAGCAATTCTCGTGAGCGCTAAAGTTTCTGTTTTTTACAGCAAGATCGCAAAGACTTTGCCCAAGTCTTCCCAAAGGTTATACTTGGCACAAACACTAATTAAAAGCATAAAAACACATCTAAACAGAGTCTAGATGAATTATTTATTACTAAACAGGAGCAAAACCAAGGAAAAAATAAAGTTGGTTGCCTGCCAACAAGCGCTATCGTTTAACGCCCCTAGCTAGGCATGATGATTTCAATGATGCTCACATAAAGGATAAGAATTGAAACATAAAGAGAGCATCATGAAGAATATAACTAGCATATTTAAGCCTAACCCACTTCCAATGCATAGGGATTTTGTGAGCAAACAAATTGTGGGAACAATAATCAACTTGCATAGGAAGGTAAAACAAGCAAATCATCAAGATTTTCAACACATAGAGAGTAAACTTGATATTATTGCAATTCCTATAAGCATATGTTCTTCCCTCATAATAATTTTCAGTGTAACCATGAATGAATTCAACAATATAACTATCACATAAAGCATTCTTTTCATGATCTACAAGCATAGAAATTTTATTACTCTCCACATAAGCAAAATTCTTCTCGTTCGGAATAGTAGTGGGAGCAAACTCAACAAAATAACTATCATGTGAGGCATAATCCAACTGAAAGTTAAAATCAAGATGACAAGTTTCATGGTTATCATTGTTCTTTATAGCATACATGTCATCACAATAATCATCATAGATAGCAACTCTGTTCTCATAATCAATTGGAACCTCTTCCGAAATAGTGGAATCATTACTAAATAAAGTCATGACCTCTCCAAATCCACTTTTATAATTATAATCATCATAAATAGGAGGCATGCTTTCATCATAATAAATTTTCTCATCAAAACTTGGGGGACAAAAAATATCATCTTCATCAAACATAGCATCCCCAAGCTTGTGGCTTTGCATATCATTAGCATCATGGATATTCAAGGAATTCATACTAACAACATTGCAATCATGCTCATCATTCAAAGATTTAATGCCGAACATTTTATAGACTTCTTCTTCTAGCACTTGAGCACAATTTTCCTTTCCATCATTCTCATGAAAGATATTAAAAAGATGAAGCATGTGAGGCAAACTCAATTCCATTTTTTGGTAGTTTTCTTTTATAAACTAAACTAGTGATAAGAAACTAAAAGATTCGATTGCAAGATCTAAAGATATACCTTCAAGCGCTAACCTCCCCAGCAACGGCACCAGAAAAGAGCTTGATGTCTACTACACAACCTTCTTCTCGTAGACGTTGTTGGGCCTCCAAGTGCAGAGGTTTGTAGGACAACAGTAATTGTCCCTCAAGTGGATGACGTAAGGTTTATCAATCCATGGGAGGCGTAGGATGAAGATGGTCTCTCTCAAGCAACCCTGCAACCAAATAACAAAGAGTCTCTTGTGTCCCCAACACACCCAATACAATGGTAAATTGTATAGGTGCACTAGTTCGGCAAAGAGATGGTAATACAAGTGCAATATGGATGGTAGATATTGGTTTTTGTAATATGAAAATATAAAAACAGCAAGGTAACTAATGATAAAAGTGAGCACAAACGGTATTGCAATGTGTTGTAACAAGGCTAGGGTTCATACTTTCACTAGTGCAAGTTCTCTCAACAATAATAACATAATTGGATCATATAACTATGCCTCAACATGCAACAAAGAGTCACTCCAAAGTCACTAATAGCGGAGAACAACGAAGAGATTATGGTAGGGTACAAAACCACCTCAAAGTTATCCTTTCTGATTGATCTATTCAAGAGTCCGTAGTAAAATAACACGAAGCTATTCTTTCCGTTGAATCTATCATAGAGTTCATACCGGAATAACACCTTAAGACACAAATCAACCAAAACCCTAATGTCACCTAGATACTCCAATGTCACCTCAAGTATCCGTCGGTATGATTATACAATATGCATCACACAATCTCAGATTCATCTATTCAACCAACATAAAGAACTTCAAAGAGTGCCCCAAAGTTTCTACCGGAGAGTCAAGACAAAAATGTGTGCCAACCCCTACGTATAAGTTCACGAGGTCACGGAACTCGCAAGTTGATCACCAAAACATACATCAAGTGGATCACATGATATCCCATTGTCACCACAGATAAGCACATGCAAGACATACATCAAGTGTTCTCAAATCCTTAAAGACTCAATCCGATAAGATAACTTCAAAGGTAAAACTCAATTCATCACAAGAGATTAGAGGGGGAGAAACATCATAACATCCAACTATAATAGCAAAGCTCGTGATACATCAAGATCCTATCACCTCAAGAACACGAGAGAGAGAGAGAGAGAGAGAGAGAGAGAGAGATCAAACACATAGCTACTCGTACATACCCTCAGCCCCGAGGGAGAACTAGTCCCTCCTCGTCATGGAGAGCACCGGGATGATGAAGATGGACACCGGAGAGGGATTCCCCCTCCGGCAGGGTGCCAGAACAGGTCTAGATTGGCTACGGAGGCTTCTGGCGGCGGAACTCCCGATCTATTCTCGTCTCTGATGTTTTTAGTGTATATTGATATATATATATATATATATGTATATATAGGCGAAAGAAGTCGGTCAGGGGAGCCACGAGGGGCCCACGAGGGTGGGGGCGTGCCTAGGGGGCAGGCGCACCTCCCTGCCTCGTGGCCACCTCGAAGCTTCCTTGACTTCAACTCCAAGTCTCCTGGATCACGTTCGTTCCAAAAATCACGCTCCCGAAGGTTTCATTCCGTTTGGACTCCGTTTGATATTCCTTTTCTGCGAAACACTGAAACAAGGGGAAAAACAGAAACTGGCACTAGGCTCTGGGTTAATAGGTTAGTCCGAAAAATAATATAAAAGTGTATAATAAAGTCCATAAACATCCAAAACAGATAATATAATAGCATGGAACAATAAAAAATTATAGATATGTTGGAGACGTATCACAGGGCCATTTTACAAGACCCCGATTTTTCAAAAGAGGCATTTAACGCCTTCATCTCGGCTAATGCATATATCCGAGCTGCTCGAGATGGGCTTAACAGAGCCACAAAGCAGCATTTAAAAGATGTGCGGGTAAGTTTACTTTGTCCGAATATGATAACCATATGCCAGTAGCCCCCGAGACTTGAAGCAGTTGGTACAAATGATTTAAGGATCGTTGTATAACCAGGTTCTTACGGAGAAGAACGACCTACTAGCCCAAGAGCTAGAAAAGTGCCAGACACAGCTAACTGCTACTACCGCCGAACTGGAAAAGCTCAAGAAGGCGTCCTCTGGTAATATTTCCCTCCATCGAGAAACAATGATTATATGCCAGCTGTGCTAATATTGCTGCTTGTCTTATAACAGGGTTGTCGGACCAACTGGAAGAGAAACTTAAGGCTACTCAAATAGACGAGAAAGAGGTGAAAAGACTGCATGTCGCAGGCAAGCGTGTTTCGACTCGAGTCAGAGAGGAGAAAACTAAACTCCAGGATTCCAACATCCAGCTGGGCGAGGAACTGAAAGATGTGCGGGCCCAACTGGCCGACTCGTGAAGGAGAATAAAAGGCTCCGGGGCGGCATATTCAGTATGTGGCCAGACTTACCTTATAATAGTTCGAAGATGAAAGGTACTGACAAAGTTATGTTTGCAGGTATGCTGACAGGCCATCCCGAAGAGGAGGTGTCCGGATCGTCGGATGATCTGCTGCAGGGGCTATCGCAAATGCATGAGCAAGCTCGGCAGGAAATGCAGAGTGTTGCTAAGGCCTTATGGCCATCCGCCTCCCCTCCAGGAAGTATGGAGGAGCTTGTAGAGCTATTCAAGGGAGCGCGACAACGTATCCGATTATGGAAGATATCGGCCTGCCAGGAGGGTGCGTGAGAGGCCTGGGCCATGGTGAAAACACGGTATACCAAGCTTGATCTGAATCACATTGCCTGGGTCGGACCTTTAGGGTCAGATGGGAAAGAAGTGCTCGTTAATTTGGTATATGACCAAGTAGCAGCAGCTGCCAAATATTCCCAACAGGATTGTAAGTTAGATAGCCTGTTGGATGGTATAGAGGAGGAAATTTATGAGTCTCAGTGACTATGTACTTTCCTTGACATATGTAAATTCTAGCTGAATTGTAAAACGATTGTCATGGCAGACCTTTTCGCTTCAACCTCGGGACCCGAAGGTGCGGAGTGTTTCTGAATACCCATGCGGCCGAATAGACCAGGGAATGCATGGAAACCAGGCGTAGGGGTCATAGTTGCTTGAACAGACAAGTTGTATTCGGCTAGTTATGTTATATTACATTAAAGTTGTAAGAAACATCTTCTAGAGAGAATAGTTCCGTTATGGGTTCCTTTCCCTGGGTGTGCATGCGTTGCAGTGTATGTCCGAATTGTGATTGAAAAAATCGCAGTATATATATATATATATATATATATATATATATATATATATATATATATATATATATATATATATTATATATATATATATATATCTTCCGGGGGTTCACAATGGAGCGAATGCAAAAAACATTAATCAACCGACCGAATATTCCCTTAAGAACGCTAGCTTTCAGCTTCACCCAGTCCGAGGTACACATCCGGATGACCCGACAGTAACAATCGCAGAGGTGCTCCCTTTATACCCTAGCCGAACTAATGGAATGTAGGGCATAAGCACAGGAGCCAGGCAACCCAGCTTGGCCAAAACTTAAGTCATATCGATGCATATAATGGCGAAGAAAAGGTACATATGGGGAAAACGCATATGTGATGAGCTTGATGCTCGGATAATAATAGCAAGCTTCTGTACAAGAAGCCCCAGGTATAGTAGACGTACATATTTGAAAGCATATGTGTGCGTCAGGGGTGCGCGTTCTAACCGCACGAAAGCTTTAAGGCTAAAGAGAAAAAAGAAAAGAGAAAGAAAGACGAAAAAAATGTATTATGGAAACAGCAGGGAGAAGGGGACGAACAAAGAGTTCGACGCTTAGGCGTAGAATCTTTGGAGTCAGGCCGCGTTCCATGGGTTCGGCTCGAGGCGATTATCTGATGCATCACACAGGCGGTATGCTCCTTCGGTGAGAACCTCGTAAATGATGAAGGGACCCTCCCATTTGGGCTTGAGTTTGTTCTTTTTCTTCTCCGGCAAGCGTAGAACAAGTTAGCCAACGTTATAAGTCTTGGCCCGTACTTCTCTGCTTTGATATCTGCGGGCCTGTTGTTGATAAAATGCAGAACGGGCTCTTGCAACATCATGCTCCTCCTCCAGGACGTCTAGACTGTCCTGCCGATTGAGCTTGGCTTCTCTCTCTTCGTACAAGCGCCCCCGAGGTGAGTCATGTATAATGTTGCGGGGTAGAACAACCTCTGCGTCGTACACCATGAAAAAAGGTGTGTATCCAGTAGTGCGATTGGGTGTGGTCCACAGCCCCCAGAGTACGGAGTCAAGCTCCTCAACCCAGTGTGTGTCTGATTCCTTCAAAGAACGCACTAGTCTGGGCTTGATGCCGCTCATAATAAGACCATTGGCTCGTTCGACTTGACCGTTTGTTTGTGGATGATAGACAGAGGCGTAATCGAGTTTAATGCCCAGATTAGCACACCAGGTTTTCACCTCATCGGCTATGAAATTGGAGCCGTTATCGGTGATAATGCTATGTGGAACGCCATAACGGTGTACAATACCAGTTATGAATTCTATCACCGGCCCGGACTCGACCATTTAAACTGGTTTGGCCTCTATCCACTTAGTTAATTTATCCACCATAACCAGCAGATATTTTTTCTTATGGCTTCCTCCTTTAAGAGGTCCAACCATATCTAGTCCCCAGACCGCAAAAGGCCAAGTGATGGGGATTGTTTGTAGGGCGGTGGGGGGCATATGGCTTTGGTTAGCGAAGAGTTGGCATCCGACGCAATGTTGGACAAGGTCCTGTGCATCTGCTCGGACCGTCGGCCAATAAAACCCTGTGCGGAAGGCCTTACTAACAAGGGCCCGAGCTGCGGCCTGGTGCCCGCCGAGACCGGCGTGAATCTAAGCCAGGAGCTGCCGCCCCTCCTCCTCGAAGATACATCTTTGAAGGACTCTGGTAGCGCTTTTCTTATATAGCTCTCCGTCGTGAACCTTGTAGGCCTTCGAACGCCGGACAATGCGGCGGGCCTCATTCTGATCCTCAGGAAGTTCCTTCCTATTAAGGTAGGCCAGGAGGGGTTCGGTCCATGGGGCAATGACTGCCATAATGAGATGGGCCGACGGTGTTATTTCGGTGGCTGAGCCTCCGATGATGTCGGTGGGTTCGGAATCTGGGGTTGTGTTTGGATCTGGACTGGTGTTACTGCTCTCCCCTGCCACACTACGGATGGCTTAAAAAGCTTTTCCAGAAAGATATTCGGTGGGACGGGGTCGCGCTTGGCGCCAATACGAGCAAGAACGTCAGCCGCTTGATTACTTTCTCGGGCCACGTGATGGAACTCGAGCCCCTCGAACCGAGCCGACATTTTTAGGATGACATTATGGTAAGTTGCCATCCTTGGATCTTTAGCATCAAAGTCCCCATTTATTTGAGATATTGCAAGGTTTGAGTCCCCGCGCACTTCCAGGTGTTGTATGCCCATGGAGACAGCCATCCGGAGACCATGCAATAAGGCCTCGTATTCGGCTGCGTTGTTGGAGTCTGTGTATAGTATTTGGAGTACGTACTGACTGACGTCTCCAGTGGGGGACGTTAAAAAGACGCCTGATGTCTACTACACAACCTTCTTCTTGTAGACGTTGTTGGGCCTCCAAGTGCAGAGGTTTGTAGGACAGTAGCAAATTTCCCTCAAGTGGATCACCTAAGGTTTATCAATCTGTAGGAGGCGTAGGATGAAGATGGTCTCTCTCAAGCAACCCTGCAACCAAATAACAAAGATTCTCTTGTGTCCCCAACACACCCAATACAATGGTAAATTGTATAGGTGCACTAGTTCGGGAAAGAGATGGTGATACAAGTGGTATATGGATGGTAGATAAAGGTTTTTGTAATCTGAAAATATAAAAACAACAAGGTAACAAATGGTAAAGTGAGCGTAAACGGTATTGCAATGCGTTGAAACAAGGCCTAGGGTTCATACTTTCGCTAGTGCAATTTCCCTCAACAATAATAACATAATTGGATCATATAACTATCCCTCAACATGCAACAAAGAGTCACTCCAAAGTTACTAATAGCGGAGAACAAACGAAGAGATTATGGTAGGGTACGAAACCACCTCAAAGTTATTCTTTCTGATCGATCTATTCAAGAGTCCGTAGTAAAATAACATGAAGATATTCTTTCTGTTCAATCTATCCTAGAGTTCGTACTAGAATACCACCTTAAGACACAAATCAATCAAAACCCTAATGTCACCTAGATACTCCAATGTCACCTCAAGTATCCGTGGGTATGATTATACGATATGCGTCACACAATCTCAGATTCATCTATTCAAACCAACACAAAGTACTTCAAAGAGCGCCCCAAAGATTCTACCGGAGAGTCAAGACGAAAACGTGTGCCAACCCCTATGCATAGATTCCCAAGGTCACGAAACCCGCAAGTTGATCACCAAAACATACATCAAGTGGATCAATAGAATACCCCATTGTCACCACGGGTATCCCACGCAAGACATACATCAAGTGTTCTCAAATCCTTAAAGACTCAATCCGATAAGATAAATTCAAAGGGAAAACTCAATCCATTAAAAGAGAGTAGAGAGGGAGAAACATCATAAGATCCAACTATAATAGCAAAGCTCGTGATACATCAAGATCGTATCACCTCAAGAACACAAGAGAGAGAGAGAGAGAGAGAGAGAGATCAAACACATAGCTACTGGTACATACCCTCAGCCCCGAGGGAGAACTACTCCCTCCTCGTCATGGAGAGCACCGGGATGATGAAGATGGCCACTGGAGAGGGATTCCCCCCCTCCGACAGGGTGCCGGAACGGGTCTAGATTGGTTTTCGGTGGCTATGGAGGCTTCTGGCGGCGGAACTCCCGATCTATTGTGCCCCCTGAAGTTTTTAGGGTATATGGGTATATATGGGAGGAAGAAGTATGTCAGTGGACCTCCTGGCTGTCCACGAGGCAGGGGGCGCGCCCAGGGGGGTGGGCGCGCCCCCACCCTCATGGGTAGCCCGGGACTCTCCTGGTGCATCTTCGATACTCCGTGGGCTTCTTCTGGTCCAAAAATAAGTTCCGTGAAGTTTCAGGTCAATTGGACTCCATTTGATTTTCCTTTTCTGCGATACCCTAAAACAAGGGAAAAACAGAAACTGGCACTGGGCTCTAGGTTAATAGGTTAGTCCCAAAAATAATATAAAAGTGTATAATAAAGCCCATAAACATCCAAAACAGATAATATAATAGCATGGAACAATAAAAAATTATAGATACAGTGGAGACGTATCAGCATCCCCAAGCTTAATTCCTAATCGTCCTTGAGTAGGTAAATGATAAAAACAAATTTTTTGATGTGGAATGCTACCTAACATATTTCCCTAAGTAATTCTTCTTTATTGTGGCAAGAATATTCAGATCCATAAGATTCAAGACAAAATTTTAATATTGACATAGAAATAATAATACTTCAAGCATACTAACCAAGCAATTATGTCTCTTCAAAATAACATGGCTAAAGAAAGTTATCCCTACAAAATCATATAGTCTGGCTATGCTCCATCTTCACCACACAACGTATTTAAATCATGCACAACCCCGATGACAAGCCAAGCAATTGTTTCATACTTTTTATGTTCTCAAACTTTTTCAATCTTCACGCAATATATGAGCGTGAGCCATGGATATAACACTATAGGTGGAATAGAGTGGTGGTTGTGGGGAAGACAAAAAGGGAGAAGATAGTCTCACACCAACTAGGCGTATCAATGGGCTATGGAGATGCCCATCAATAGATATCAATGTGAGTGAGTAGGTATTGCCATGCGACGGATGCACTAGAGCTATAAGTGTATGAAAGCTCAAAAAGAAACTAAGTGGGTGTGCATCCAACTTGCTTGCTCACGAAGACCTAGGGCATTTGAGGAAGCCCATTGTTGGAATATACAAGCCAAGTTCTATAATGAAAATTTCCCCACTAGTATATGAAAGTGACAAAACAAGAGACTCTCTATCATAAAGATCATGGTGCTACTTTGAAGCACAAGTGTGGAAAAAAGGATAGTAGCATTGTCCCTTTTATTATTATTATTATTATTTTATTTGGTCTTTCTTTTTTTATTTGGCCTTTTTTTGCCTTTCTCTTTTTTTGGCCTATCTTTTTTTGGGACAATGCTCTATTAATGATGATCATCACACTTTTATTTACTTACAACTCAACAATTACAACTCGATACTTAGAACAAAATATGACTCTATATGAATGCCTCCAGCAGTGTACCGGGATGTGCAATGACTCATGAGTGACATGTATGAAAGAATTATGAACGGTGGCTTTGCCACAAATACGATGTCAACTATATGATCATGCATAGCAATATGACAATGATGGAGCGTGTCATAATAAACGGAATGGTGGAAAGTTGCATGGCAATATATCTCGGAATGGCTATGGAAAGGCCATAATAGGTAGGTATGGTGGTTGTTTTGAGGAAGGTATATGGTGGGTTTATGGTACCAGCAAAAGTTGCGTGGTACTAGAGAGGCTAGCAATGGTGGAAGGGTGAGAGTGCATATAATCCATGGACTCAACATTATTCATAAAGAACTCACATACTTATTGCAAAAATCTATTAGTTATCGAAACAAAGTACTACACTCATGCTCCTAGGGGTATAGATTGGTAGGAAAAGACCATCGCTCGTCCCCGACTGCCACTCATAAGGAAGACAATCAATAAATAAATCATGCTCCGACTTCTTAACATAACGGTTCACCGTACGTGCATGCTACGGGAATCACAAATTTCAACACAAGCATTTCTCAAATTCACAACTACTCAACTAGCACGACTCTAATATCACCATCTCCGTATCTCAAAATAAGTATCAAGTATCAAACTTCTCTTAGTATTCAATGCACTTTATATGAAAGTTTTTATTATATCCCTCTTAGATGCCCATCATATTAGGACTAGTTTCATAACCAACGCAAACTACCATGCTGTTCTAAAAACTCTCAAAACGGTATAAGTGAAGCATGCGAGTTCATTAATTTCTAGAAAATAAAACCACCACCGTGCTCTAAAAAGATATAAGTGAAGCACTAGAGCAACAACAAACTACTCCGAAAGATATAAGTGAAGATCAATGAGTAGTCGAATAATTATGCAACTATATGAAGACTCTCTAACATTTAAGAATTTCAGATCTTGGTATTTTATTCAAGAAGCAAGCAAAACAAAATAAAATAAAATAACGCTCCAAGCAAAACACATATCATGTGGTGAATAAAAATATAGCTCCAAGTAAAGTTACCGATGAATGAAGATGAAAGAGGGGATGCCTTCTGGGGCATCCCCAAGCTTAGGATTTTGGTTGTCCTTGAATATTACCTTGGGGTGACTTGGGAATCCCCAAGCTTAGGCTCTTGCCACTCCTTATTCCATAGTCCATCGAATCTTTACCCAAAACTTGAAAACTTCACAACACAAAACTTAACAAAAAACTCGTAAGCTCCGTTAGCGAAAGAAAACAAAACACCACTTCAAGGTACTGTAATGAACTCATTCTTTATTTATATTGGTGTTAAACCTACTGTATTCCAACTTCTCTATGGTTTATAAAATCTTTTACTAGCCATAGATTCATCAAAATAAGCAAACAACACATGAAAAACAGAATCTGTCAAAAACAGAACAGTCTGAAGTAATCTGTAACTAACGCAAACTTCTGGAACCCCAAAAATTCTAAAATAAATTTCTGGACGTGACGAATTTATCTATTAATCACCTGCAAAAATAATTAACTAAATAGCACTCTCCAATAAAAAATGGCAGCAATTCTCGTGAGCGCTAAAGTTTCTGTTTTTTACAGCAAGATCGCAAAGACTTTCCCCAAGTCTTCCCAATGGTTCTACTTGGCACAAACACTAATTAAAACATAAAAACTCAATCATAACAGAGGCTAGATAAATTATTTATTACTAAACAGGAGCAAAAAGCAAGGAACAAAAATAAAGTTGGGTTGCCTCCCAACAAGCGCTATCGTCTAACGCCCCTAGCTAGGCATGATGATTTCAATGATGCTCACATAAAAGATAAGAATTGAAACATAAAGAGAGCATCATAAAGAATATTACTAGAAGATTTAAGCCTAACCCACTTCCAATGCATAGGGATTTTGTGAGCAAATAACTTATGGGAACAAGAATCAACTTGCATAGGAGGGTAAAGCAAGCAAAACTTCAAAATTTTAAGCACATAGAGAGGAAACTTGATATTATTGCAATTCCTACAAGCATATGTTCCTCCCTCATAATAATTTTCAGTAGCATAATGAATAAATTCAACAATATAACCAGAACCTAAAGCATTCTTTTCATGATCACATGAGGCATAATCCAATTGAAAACTAAAATCATGATGACAAGTCTCATGGATATCATTATTCTTTATAGCATACAAGTCATAACAATAATCATCATATATAACAACTTTGTTCTCATAATCAATTGGAACCTCTTCCAAAATAGTGGATTCATCATAAACTAGAGTCATGACCTCTCCAAATACGCTTTCATCAATATAATCATCATAAATAGGAGGCGTGCTTTCATCATAATAAATTTGCTCATCAAAACTTGGGGGACAAAAAATATCATCTTCATCAAACATAGCTTCCCCAAGCTTGTGGCTTTGCATATCATTAGCATCATGGATATTCAAGGAATTCATACTAACAACATTGCAATCATGCTCATCATTCAAATATTTAGTGCCAAACATTCTAATGCATTCTTCTTCTAACACTTTGGCACAATTTCCTTTCCATCATACTCACGAAAGATATTAAAAAGATGAAGCGTATGAGGCAAACTTAATTCCATTTTTTTGTAATTTTCTTTTATAAACTAAACTAGTGATAAACCAAGAAGCTAAAAGACTCAATTGCAAGATCTGAAGATATACCTTCAAGCGCTAACCTCCCCGGCACCGGCGCCAGAAAAGAGCTTGATGTCTACTACACAACCTTCTTCTTGTAGACATTGTTGGGCCTCCAAGTGCAGAGGTTTGTAGGACAGTAGCAAATTTCCATCAAGTGGATGACCTAAGGTTTATCAATCCGTAGGAGGCGTAGGATGAAGATGGTCTCTCTCAAGCAACCCTGCAACCAAATAACAAAGAGTCTCTTGTGTCCCCAACACACTCAATACAATGGTAAATTGTATAGGTGCACTAGTTCGGCAAAGAGATGGTGATACAAGTGGTATATTGATGGTAGATAAAGGTTTTTGTAATCTGAAAATATAAAAACAGCAAGGTAACTAATGATAAAAGTGAGCGTAAATGGTATTGCAATGTGTTGAAACAAGGCCTAGGGTTCATACTTTTGCTAGTGCAATTTCCCTCAACAATAATAACATAATTGGATCATATAACTATCCCTCAACATGCAACAAAGAGTCACTCCAAAGTTACTAATAGCGTAGAACAAACGAAGAGATTATGTAGGGTACGAAACCACCTCAAAGTTATTCTTTCTGATCAATCTATTCAAGAGTCAGTAAAATAACATGAAGCTATTCTTTCCGCTCAATCTATCCTAGAGTTTGTACTAGAATAACACCTTAAGACACAAATCAATCAAAACCCTAATATCACCTAGATACTCCAATGTCACCTCAAGTATTTGTGGGTATGATTATACGATATGCATCACACAATCTTAGTTCATCTATTCAAACCAACACAAAGTACTTAAAAGAGCGCCCAAAGATTCTACCGGAGAGTCAAGACGAAAACGTGTGCCAACCCCTATGCATAGATTCCCAAGGTCACGAAACCCGCAAGTTGATCACCAAAACATACATCAAGTGGATCAATAGAATACCCCATTGTCACCACGGGTATCCCACGCAAGACATACATCAAGTGTTCTCAAATCCTTAAAGACTCAATCCGATAAGATTACTTCAAAGGGAAAACTCAATACATTACAAGAGAGTAGAGGGGGAGAAACATCATAAGATCCAACTATAATAGCAAAGCTCGCGATACATCAAGATCGTATCACCTCAAGAACACGAGAGAGAGAGAGATCAAACACATAGCTACTGGTACATACCCTCAGACCCGAGGGAGAACTACTCCCTCCTCGTCATGGAGAGCACCGAGATGATGAAGATGGCCACCGGAGAGGGATTCCCCCCCTCTGGCAGGGTGCCGGAATGGGTCTAGATTGGTTTTCGGTGGCTACAGAGGCTTCTGGCGGCGGACTCCCGTTCTATTGTGCTCCCCGAAGTTTTTAGGGTATATGGGTATATATGGGAGGAAGAAGTACGTCGGTGGACCTCCGAGCTATCCATGAGGCAGGGGGCGTGCCCAGGGGGTGGGCGCGCCCCCCACCCTCGTGGGAAGCCCGGGACTCTCCTAGTGCATCTTCAATACTCTATGGGCTTCTTGTGGTCCAAAAATAAGTTTCATGAAGTTTCAAGTCAATTGGACTCTGTTTGATTTTCCTTTTCTGCGATACTCTTAAACAAGGAAAAAACAGAAACTGGCTCTGGGCTCTGGGTTAATAGGTTAGTCCCAAAAATAATATAAAAGTGTATAATAAAGCCCATAAACATCCAAAACAGATAATATAATAGCATGGAACAATCAAAAATTATAGATATGTTGGAGACGTATCAATGCCCGCTGCTAGCCCTGCCAGCATTTTGGAACCATCGAAATACATAACCCAATTGGAATATGTGCCGTACTCTTTAGGGAGTTCGGCCTCTATCCATTTGGCAACGAAGTCAGCTAGTACTTGGGATTTAATAGCTCGACATGGTTTGTATGTAATATCAAATGGAAGGAGCTCAATGGCCCATTTGGCAATCCGGCCCGTGGCATCGCAGTTTTTTATTATGTCGTTGAGTGGTACTTTGGAAGCCACCATGATCGAACACTCCTGGAAGTAGTGTCATAGCTTTCGGGATTCCATGAAGATCGCGTATGCTATCTTTTGATAATGGGGGTACCAGGTTTGCATGGTGTAAGGACAGTGGATACGTAGTATACTGGCTTCTGAAGCGGGAATTTGTGTCTGTCCTGTTCTCATTCAATGACGAGCACGTCGCTCACCACTTGATGTGTTGCCGATATGTATGGCAGCATGGATTTGCCGATGTTTGGCGCGGCCAGGATTGGGTTGCTCGCCAGGAGTGTGTTTATTTCTTCTAGTCCGGTTGTTGCCGCGTCCGTCCACTCGAAGTGATCAGTTCGCCACAAAAGGCGATAGAGTGGCAGTGCCTTTTCTCCCAATCTAGAGATAAAGTGGCTCAAAGCTGCCACGCAACCCGCGAGTTTTTGGACTTTTTAAAGGTCTGTTGGCGTAGCCAACTGTGAAAGAGCTCGGATTTTGGGTGGATTTGCTTCAATTCCTCTATTGGAGATGATGAAGCCCAACAGCTTTCCTGTGGGGACGCCAAAAACACACTTTTCTGGATTAAGCTTAATGTCATATGCGCGGAGGTTGTCAAAGGAGAGGCGTAGGTCATCTATTAGTGTTTCGATGTGCCTTGTCTTGATTACGACGTTGTCCACATAGGCTTCAACTGTCTTTCTGATCTGTTTCTCCAGGCATGTTTGGATCATGCGTTGGTTGGTGGCGCCAGCGTTCTTGAGCCCGAAGGGCATGGTGTTGAAGCAGAATGGCTTGTATGGGGTGATGAATGCTGTTGCAGCTTGGTCGGACTCCTTCATTTTGATTTGATGGTATCCGGAATATGCTTCAAGGAAACACAGTGAGTCGTGTCCTGTGGTAGCATCAATGATTTGATCAATGTGGGGTAGGGGGAAGGGATCCTTAGGGCAAGCCTTATTGAGGTCTTTAAAATCGACGCACATGCGCCAAGATTTATCCTTCTTTGGTACCATCACCAGGTTTGCCAACCAGTCCGGATGTTCTATTTCTCTAATGAATCCGGCCTCGATTAGCTTGGCTAGCTCCTCTCCCATGGCTTGATGTTTGGGTTCGGAAAAGCGCTGCAGTGTTTGCTTGACCGGTTTGTATCCCTTTAATATGTTGAGGCTGTGTTCGGCCAGTTTGCGCAGGATTCCTGGCATGTTAGAAGGGTGCCAGGCGAATATATCCCAGTTTTCGCGAAGAAAATCCCTTAGCATGGCATCGACCGTTGGGTCTAGTTGTGCCCCAATAGATGCAGTCTTTTTGGGGTCCGTTGGATGGACCTGGAATTTGACTATTTCTTCCGCTGGCTTGATGGAGGTGGATTTGGGGCGTTTGTCTAAGATCACATCGTCCCTGTCCACCGTGGAGCGCAGTGCGGTTAATTTTTCGGCTGCGAGGGCTTCAGATAATGCCTCAAGGGCCAGGGATGCGGTTTTATTTTCGGCGTGGAGTGCTATGTCCGGATCACTGGCGAGAGTGATTATGCCTTTGGGCCCGGGCATCTTAAGCTTCATGTACCCGTAATGAGGTACAACTTGGAAGCGCGTAAATGCCTCTCGCCCCAAGAGGGTGTGATATCCGCTGTTGAAAGGGGCCACTTGGAAGGTTATTTCTTTTGACCGATAATTCTCCGGCGTGCTGAATACCACGCCGAGTGTTATTTTTCCCGCACAATGCGCCTCCCGACTAGGAATGATTTCTCGGAAGGTCGTGCTGCTTTGCTCAATGCGGCTCCTGTCTATTTCCATTTTGTGGAGTGTATCTTCGTAGATGAGGTTTAGTCCGCTGCCGCCATCCATGAGAACCTTGGTGAGCCGGAAGCCATCCATGATTGGACTGAGGACCAAGGCGGCTGGTGCTCAGACTGTCTTGTATTTTGGTTTGTCACCGGAACTAAAAGTTATAGCTGTGTCGTTCCAAGGGTTTGTTGCTGCTATTTGACAGACTTCAACGAGTCCGCGTTGTGCTCTTTTGCGCCTATTGTTTGAGGCGAATGTCTCGAAGACCATCAGTACTTTGGGGTCATCGTCTTCTGGGGGGTGTTGTTCTGGGGTGTTCTTGGTGAGGATGTCCTAGCCGCTCTTGGCCACTTGCCGGAGTATCCAACATGCTCTAAGGCTATGTGTTTGTATGTTATCCGGTGTTGCATGTATTTTGCATGGCCCATCGAGCCATCCTTCCAGAACGGTTCCGCGCCTCGTACTGGACTTATATTTCTTTACTATTGGATCGGGCGTGTTGCAAGGGTGCGCCCTTTTTGCCTGGATGAGGGATTGAGTGGGAACCGGTGGTTCCCAACGGGCTGCCTGAGTTTTCCAGGCGCTTTCCATTATGTTGTACTTCTGTACGATAGTTGCCAAGTCAGCGAACTATAGTATGCGACAACGGTTGATGGCGTTGAGGATTCCTTCGCCCGTGAAATTGTTGCTGAACACTGAGATCGCTTCCTCGTCACGGCAATCTTTAATCTTGTCTTTGACAAGAAGGAATCTGGCCCTGAAGTGGTGGACCGTTTCCCAAGACTGCTATTCTATGCTCATGAGAGCGCTTATATTTGGGTGGGTGGGCGGATTTAAATCTGAACCCTGACCAAATTTTGGATCCAGAGTCTGAAGGAATTCCGAACTTAACAGATCGGGCTCCGGGATATCCACTGATTTGTTAGGCCTGTCTTTCGATTCTATGTTCGAAGGGCGGGATGCATCTCCTGGAAGGTGGGCGTCCGGCTCTTCAAAGTCGGAGATCCGGACATAGTCCGTCTTCAGTATGGAGGAATAGTTGTTGTCTCGCTCCTTGACTATCGCTATCTAGTGGGTGATTGGTGGAGATTTGATTTCTCTCTGGTCGGGTTTAAGCCCAATTCGATCGTAGTCTGTGGCGACCCCCGGGGCAGTGATGCGATCTAGGAGCTCGTTTAAACACGAAAGCTCCGCCGGATCCATCTGCTTGGAGTGTTCAAAGTCGACACGAAGGGGATCTTTGATGACTCAGGAGGTCATCGTCGGCTTAACAACCGAACGGGCGGTCATGGTAAAGCCGTCCAGCCGGAGGGTTTGGCCTGGGGCCAGTGCTCCTCCGGCGGTGATATTGTCCTTGAGAACAAGGAAAGCCCTCGATCCTATCGTAGACGTCACAGTGGAACTCCCAATGAGAGCACCAATGTCGGTGTCAAAACCGGCGGATCTCGGGTAGGGGGTCCCGAACTGTGCATCTAGGATCGATGGTAATAGGAGACAGGGGACACAATGTTTTACCCAGGTTCGGGCCCTCTCTATGGAGGTAATACCCTACGTCCTGCTTGATTGATCTTGATGAATATGAGTATTACAAGAGTTGATCTACCACGAGATCATAATGACTAAACCCTAAAGGTCTAGTCTGGCTATGATTATGAGGATTCGGCCTATCTACGGACCTAGTCCTCCGGTTTATATGGACACGAGAGGGATCTAGGGTTACACAAGGTCAGTTACAAAGAAAGGAATCTTCATAGTTGGTCGCCAAGCTTGCCTTCCACGCCAAGGAGAGTCCTATCCGGACGCGGGCATAGTCTTCGGTCTTCGTATCTTCACAGCCCATCAGTCCGGCCCATGGCTAACAGGCCGGATGCCTGAGGACCCCTTAGTCCAGGACTCCTTCAATGATCTCTCACTAAATTTCAAGGTACAAGTGTTCTCCCTGAGTATGCACCATTGCCAAAGTTCGTTGTGCCGAGACACCACGTGATGATCGGGTGTGATAAGCTCTATGTTCACATACAACGGGTGTAAGCCAGTTTTGCACATGCAGAAATACTCGGGTTAAACTTGGCGTGCCTAGCATATGCAGATATGGCATCGGAACACTAAGACCGAAAGGTCGAGCGTGAATCATATAGTAGATATGATCAACATAGTGATGTTCACCATTGAAAGCTACTCCATTTCACGTGATGATCAGTCATGGTTTAGTTGATTTGGATCACGTAATCACTTAGATGATTAGAGGGATGTCTATCTAAGTGGGAGTTCTTAAATATGATTAATTGAACTTTAATTTATCATGAACTTAGTACCTGATAGTATTTTGCTTGTCTATGTTGTTGTAGATAGATTGCCCGTGTTGTTGTTCCGTTGAATTTTAATGCGTTCCTTGAGAAAGCAAAGTTGAAAGATGATGGTAGCAATTACACGGATTGGGTCCGTAACTTGAGGATTATCCTCATTGCTGAACAAAATAATTACGTCCTAGAAGCACTGCTAGGTGCCAAACCCGCTGCAGGAGCAATGCCAGATGTTATGAACATCTGGTAGAGCAAAGCTAATGACTACTCGATAGTTCAATGTGCCATGCTTTACGGCTTAGAACCGGGACTTCAACGACGTTTTGAACGTCATGGAGCATATGAGATGTTCCAGGAGTTGAAGTCAATATTTCAAGCACATGCCCGAATTGAGAGATATGAAGTCTCCAATAAGTTCTACAGCTGCAAGATGGAGGAGAATAGTTCTATCAGTGAACATATACTCAGAATGTCTGGGTACCATAACCACTTGACTCAATTGGGAGTTAATCTTCCTGTTGATAGTGTCATCGACAGAGTTCTTCAATCACTGCCACCAAGCTACAAGAGCTTCGTGATGAACTACAATATGCAAGGGATGGATAAGACGATTCCCGAGCTCTTCGCAATGCTAAAAGCTGCGGAGGTAGAAATCAAGAAGGAGCATCAAGTGTTGATGGTCAACAAGACCACCATCTTCAAGAAAGAAGGTAAAGGGAAGAAGAAAGGGATCTTCAAGAACACCAACAAACAAGTTGCTGCTCAAGAGAAGAAACCCAAGTCTGGACCTAAGCCTGAGACTGAGTGCTTCTACTGCAAAGGGATTGGTCACTTGAACCGGAGCTGCCCCAAGTATTTGGCGGATAAGAAGGATGGCAAGGTGAACAAAGGTATATGTGATATACATGTTATTTATGTGTACCTTACTAAAGCTCGCAGTAGCACCTGGGTATTTGATACTGGTTCTGTTTCTAATACTTGCAACTCGAAACAGGGGTTACGGATTAAGCGAAGATTGGCGAAGGACGAGGTGATGATGCACATGGGAAATGGTTCCAAAGTCGATGTGATCGCCGTCGGCACTCTACCTCTACATCTACCTTCGGGATTAGTTTTAGACCTGAATAATTGTTATTTGGTGCTAGCGTTGAGCATGAACATTATATCTGGATCTTGTTTGATGTGAGACGGTTATTCATTTAAATCTGAGAATACTGGTTGTTCTATTTATATGAGTAATATCTTTTATGGTCATGCACCCTTGAAGAGTGGTCTATTTTTTTAATGAATCTCGATAGTAGTGATACACATATTCATAATGTTGAAGCCAAAAGATGCAGAGTTGATAATGATAGTGCAACTTATTTGTGGCACTGCCGTTTAGGTCATATTGGTGTAAAGCATATGAATAAACTCCATTCTGATGGACTTTTGGAATCACTTGATTATGAATCACTTGGTACTTGCGAACCATGCCTCATGGGCAAGATGACTAAAACGCCGTGCTCCGGAACTATGGAGCAAGCAATAGATTTCTTGGAAATCATACATACTGATGTATGTGGTCCGATGAATGTTGAGGCTCGTGGCAGGTATCATTATTTTCTCACCTTCACAGATGATTTGAGGAGATATGGGTATATCTACTTGATGAAACATAAGTCTAAAACATTTGAAAAGTTCAAAGAATTTCCGAGTGAAGTGGAAAATCATCGTAACAAGAAAATAAAGTTTCTACAATCTGATTGTGGAGGAGAATATTTGAGTTACGAGTTTGGTCTTCATTTGAAACAATTGCGGAATAGTTTCGCAACTCATGCCACCCAGAACACCACAACGTAATGGTGTGTCCGAACGTTGTAATCGTACTTTACTAGATATGGTGCGATCTATGATGTCTCTTACTAATTTACTGCTATCATTTTGGGGTTACGCTTTAGAGACAACTACATTCACGTTAAACAGGGCACCATCTAAATCCGTTGAGACGACGCCTTGTGAACTATGGTTTGGCTAGAAACCAAAGTTGTCGTTTCTGAAAGTTTGGGGCTGCGATGCTTATGTGAAAAAGCTTCAATCTGATAAACTCGAACCCAAATCAGAGAAATGTGTCTTCAAAGGATACCCAAAGGAGACTGTTGGGTACACCTTCTATCACAGATCTGAAGGAAAGACATTTGTTGCTAATAATGGATCCTTTCTAGAGAGGGAGTTTCTCTCGAAAGAAGTGAGTTGGAGGAAAGTAGAACTTGATGAGGTAACTGTACCTGCTCCCTTATTGGAAAGTAGTCCATCACAGAAACCGGTTCCTGTGACACCTACACCAATTAGTGAAGAAGCCAATGATGATGATCATGAAACTTCAGATCAAGTTACTACCGAACCTTGTAGGTCAACCAGAGTAAGATCCGCACCAGAGTGGTACGGTAATCATGTTCTAGAGGTCATGTTACTTGACCATGATGAACCTACGAACTATGAGGAAGCGATGATGACCCCAGATTCCGCAAAATGGCCCGAGGCCATGAAATCTGAGATGGGATCCATGTATGATACCAAATTGTGGACTTTGGTTGACTTTTCCGATGATCGGCAAGCCATCGAGAATAAATGGATCTTCAAGAAGAAGACTGACGCTGACGGTAACGTTACTATCTACAAAGCTCGACTTGTTGCAAAAGGTTTTCGACAAGTTCAAGGAGTTGACTACGATGAGACCTTGTCACCCGTAGCGATGCTTAAGTCCGTCCAAATCATGTTAGCAATTGCCGCATTTTATGATTATGAAATTTGGCAAATGGATGTAAAGACGGCATTCCTGAATGGATTTCTGGAAGAAGAGTTGTATATGATACAACCTGAAGGTTTTATTGATCCAAAGGGTGCTAACAAAGTGAGCAAGCTCCAGCGATCCATTTATGGACTGGTGCAAGCCTCTCGGAGTTGGAATAAACGTTTTGATAGTGTGATAAAAGCATATGGTTTTATACAGACTTTTGGAGAAGCCTGCATTTACAAGAAAGTGAGTGGGAGCTCTGTAGCATTTCTAATATTATATGTGGATGACATATTGTTGATTGGCAATTATATAGAATTTCTGGATAGCCTAAAAGGATACTGGAATAAGAGTTTTCCAATGAAAGACCTTGGTGAAGCTGCTTATATATTGGGCATCAAGATCTATAGAGATAGATCAAGACGCTTAATTGGACTTTCACAAAGCACATACCTTGATAAAGTTTTGAAGAAGTTCAAAATGGATCAAGCTAAGAAAGGGTTCTTTCCTGTGTTACAAGGTGTGAAGTTGAGTAAGACTCAATGCCCGACCACTACAGAAGATAGAGAGAAAATGAAAAATGTTCCCTATGCTTCAGCCATAGGCTCTATCATGTATGCAATGCTATGTACCAGACCTGATGTGTGCCTTGCTATAAGTTTAGCAGGGAGGTACCAAAGTAATCCAGGAGTGGATCACTGGACAGCGGTCAAGAACATCCTGAAATACCTGAAAAGTACTAAGGATATGTTTCTCATTTATGGAGGTGACAAAGAGCTCGTCGTAAATGGTTACGTCGATGCAAGCTTTGACACTGATCCGGACGATTCTAAATCGCAAACTGGATACATGTTTATATTGAACGGTGGAGCTGTCATTTGGAGCAGTTCTAAACAAAGCATCATGGCGGGATCTACGTGTGAAGCGGAGTACATAGCTGCTTTGGAAGCACCAAATGAAGGAGTCTAGATGAAGGAGTTCATATCCGATCTAGGTGTCATACCTAGTGCATTGGGTCTAATGAAAATCTTTTGTGATAATTGTGGTGCAATTGCCTTGGCAAAGGAATCCAAATTTCACAAGAGAACCAAACACATCAAGAGATGCTTCAATTCCATCTGCGATCAAGTCCAGGTGGGAGACATAGACATTTGCAAGATACATATGGATCTGAATGTTGCAGACCTGTTGACTAAGCCTCTCTCATGAGCAAAACATGATCAGCACCAACGCTCCATGGGTGTTAGAATCATTACTGTGTAATCTAGATTATTGACTCTAGTGCAAGTGGGAGACTGAAGGAAATATGCCCTAGAGGCAATAATAAAGTTATTATTTATTTCCTTATTTCATGATAAATGTTTATTATTCATGCTAGAATTGTATTAACCAGAAACATAATACATGTGTGAATACATATACAAACAGAGTGTCACTAGTATGCCTCTACTTGACTAGCTCGTTAATCAAAGATGGTTATGTTTCCTAACCATAGACATGAGTTGTCATTTGATAAATGGGATCACATCATTAGGAGAATGATGTGATTGACTTGACCCATTCCGTTAGCTTAGCACTTGATCGTTTTAGTTTACTGCTATTGCTTTCTTCATGACTTGTACATGTTCCTATGACTATGAGATTATGCAACTCCCAATTACCGAGGAACACTTTGTGTGCTACCAAACATCAAAACGTAATTAGGTGATTATAAAGGTGCTCTACAGGTGTCTCCGATGGTACTTGTTGAGTTGGCATAGATTGAGATTAGGATTTGTCACTCCGATTGTCGGAGAGGTATCTCTGGGCCCTCTCGGTAATGCACATCACTATAAGCCTTTCAAGCAATGTAACTAATGAGTTAGTTGTGGGATGATGCATTACGGAACGAGTAAAGAGACTTGTCGATAACAAGATTGAACTAGGTATTGAGATACCGACGATCGAATCTCAGGCAAGTAACATACCGATGACAAAGGGAACAACGTATGTTGTTATGTGGTTCGATTGATAAAAATCTTCGTAGAATATATAGGAGCCTATATGGGCATCTAGGTTCCGTTATTGGTTATTGACGAGAGAAGTGTCTCGGTCATGTCTACATAGTTCTCGAACCCGTAGGGTCCGCACGCTTAATGTTCGTTGACGATATAATATTTATGAGTTATGTATGTTGGTAACCGAATGTTGTTCAGAGTTTCGGATAAGATCACGGACATGACGAGGAACTCTAGAATGGTCTGGAGATAAAGTTTGATATATGGGATAATAGTGTTTGGTCTCCGGAAGGGTTCTGGAATTCACCGGAAGGGGTTCCGGATGTTTCCCGAAATGTTTGGGTACGACAACACTTTATTTGGGCCAAAGGGGAAAGCCCACAAGGTTTTTGGAAAGCGCAAAAGGAAGTTTTGTGGAGTCCAGGGGCCAGACGCCAGGGTCCCTGGCATCTGGGTCCAGACGCCGGGAACCCTGGTGTCTGGCCCTGGAGTCCGAGAAGGACTCTTACCTTTCGGGTGAAACCGACTTTGTGGAGGCTTTTACTCCAAGTTTCGACCCCAAGGCTCAACATATAAATAGACGGGTAGGGCTAGCACCTAAGACACATCAAGAAACACCAAGCCGTGTGCCGACAACCCCGTCCCCTCTAGTTTATCCTCTGTAATAGTTTTCGTAGTGCTTAGGAGAAGCCCTGCGGAGATTGTTCTTCACCAACACCATCACCATGTAGTCGTGCTGTCGGAACTCATCTATTACTTCGCCCCTCTTGCTGGATCAAGAAGGCGAGGACGTCATCGAGCTGAAGGTGTGCTGAACGCGGAGGTGCCGTCCGTTCGGTACTTGATAGGGACGGATCGTGAAGGTGTACGACTACATCAACCACGTTGATAAACACTTGCGCTTTCGGTCTACGAGGGTACGTAGACATACTCTCCCCTCTCATTGCTATGCATCACCGTGATCTTGCGAATGTGTAGGATTTTTTTTGAAATTACTATGTTCCCCAACAAAAATACGTCTAGATACATCCATTTCTCTGACAAGTATTTCCGGATGGAATGAGTAAGATTTAACACCCTCCAAAATAGTGGGATCATTACTTCCTAAAGTTGACACTCTTCCAAACCCACTTTCATCATTATAATCATCATAAATAGGAGGCATGCTTCCATCATAATAAATATTATCATCAAAACTTGGGGGACTAAAAATATCATCTTCATCAAACATAACATCCCCAAGCTTGTGGCATTGCATATCATTAGCATCATGGATATTCAAAGAATTCATACTAACAACATTCCAATCATGCTCATCATTCAAAAATTTAGTGCCAAACATTTTAATGCATTCTTCTTATAACACTTTGGCATAATTATTGGAATCCTTATTTTCACGAAAGACATTAAAAAGATGAAGCATATGAGGCAACCTCAATTCCATTTTTTGTAGTTTTCTTTTATAGAGTAAACTAGCGATAAAACAAGAAACTAAAAGATTCGATTGCAAGATCTAAAGATATACCTTCAAGCACTAACCTCCCCAACAACGCCGCCAGAAAAGAGCTTCATTGCGGGATGTGAGTTCCGCTTACCTAGCCTCCCCGGCAACGGCGCTAGAAAAGAGCTTGATGTCTACTATGCAACCTTCTTCTTGTAGACTCATGTTGGGCCTCCAAGCGCAGAGTTTTGTAGGATAGTAGCAATTTTCCCTCAAGTGGATGACCTAAGGTTTATCAATCCGTGGGAGGCGTAGGATGAAGATAGTATCTCTCAAACAACCCTGCAACCAAATAACAAAGAGTCTCTTGTGTCCCCAACACACCAAATACAATGGTAAATTGTATAGGTGCACTAGTTCGGCGAAGGGATGGTGATAGAAGTGCAATATGGATGGTAGATATAGGTTTTTGTAATTTGAAAATATAAAAAACAACAAGGTAGTAAGTGGTAAAAGTGAGCGAAAATGATATTGCAATGCTAGGAAACAAGGCCTAGGGTTCATACTTTCACTACTGCAAGTTCTCTCAACAATGATAACATAATTATATCATATAACAATCCCTCAACGTGCAACAAAAAGTCACTCCAAAGTCACTAATAGCGAAGAATAAAAGAAGAGATTATTGTAGGGTACGAAACCACCTCAAAGTTATTCTTTCTAATTGATCTATTGGGATATTCCTATAAGTGTCACAAACAACCCTAGAGTTTGTACTAAAATAACACCTTAAGACATACATCAACCAAAACCCTAATGTCACCTAGATACTCCAATGTCACCACAAGTATCCGCGGGTTTGATTATACGATATGCATCACACAATCTCAGATTCATCTATTCAAACGAGCACAAAGAACTTCAAAGAGTGCCCCAATATTTCTACCGGAGAGTCAAGAAGAAAACGTGTGCCAACCCCTATGCATAACTTCACAAGGTCACATAACCCCCAAGTTGATCACCAAAACATACATCAAGTAGATCACATGAATATCCCATTATCACCACAGATAAGCACATGCAAGACATACATCAAGTGTTCTCAAATCCTTAAAGACTCAATCCGATAAGATAACTTCAAAGGGAAAACTCAATCCATTACAAGAAGGCAAAGGGGGAGAAACATCATAAGATCCAACTATAATAGCAAAGCTCACGGTACATCAAGATCATGCCAAATCAAGAACACAAGAGAGAGAGAGATCAAACACATAGCTACTGGTACATACCCTCAGCCCCGAGGGTGAACTACTCGCACTATAGGAATCAGGAACTTTTTCATCTGCCATGGCGGACGGCAAAGGCCTTTGCCGTCTGCCAGCAGACGACAAAAGGTCCGGCTGAATGAGCTACGGTAAAGGCATCTTTACTGTCTGCTGGAGGATGTCAAAGATGAAATGGTCTTTGCCGTCCGCTAGCAGACGGCAAAGGACCTGGACGACAGACGTGTCAGCTACAGGCCGTTAGTGGGTTAACGACATGCTTTGCCGTCTGCTGACAGATGACAAAGACCTTTGAATATTTGTCGTCGGCTAGCAGACAACAAAGACCTTTGCATATTTGTCGTCTCCCAGCCAATGGCATATCGTTCCATGTGGCGGCACCTGGGGGGCTGGCCTATTTGATTTCTTTGTTGTCCGCTGGCTGATGGCAAAGATGCAATGGTCTTCACCATCTGCTAGCAGACGGCAAATCATCCAAATAGCCAGCCTATTACCCCAGGTTGCATAGGTAGCTGACACGTGGCATGTTTGCCGTTGGCTGGCTGATGGCAACGCTCTTTGCCGTCTGCCATCAGATGGCAACGAGCCTGTATAGCCCCTGTTTTTCCTATTTTTTCTTAAATTCATTCAGTTTCACAGATATATATATATACACACATGTGAAAATACTTTCTACAAGCATACCAACACATATACATACCAAATCATATCCCTGCCATATGGATATGATCATCCAACACATATACATAGCAAATCAAAAGTCCTTATGCATCATATATAGCTAGCCAACATATCCAACGACAAGCATACAATGGTTTCATCCATACATACATATATAGGTAGCAAGTTTCACATTGTTCATCCTACAAAATTGAAACAAGAAGGAAGCATAAAGTGAAGAGTATACTCCATCAACGCAAGCTTCCTCATATAAAGCGAATCTGCAAATTGGGAAAGAAGAAAGTTAGAAGAAGAAGAAGACTAGTTAGAAGAAGAAGAAAAAGCTAAGTGTAGGTCATTTTAGAGCTAAGCTAGGTAAATAGGTCATTTTGGAGCTTAGTAAGGTTATTATGTCATTTTCGAGGAAAATAAGCTAAGTCTATATCATTTTGGAGGTAACAAAGATTATCATGCCATTTTTTACCTAAGTATGCTAAGTATGTCATAAATGAACTGAAGAAGCTAAGTATAGCTCATTTTTTATCTAACTTAGGTAATTATGACATTTAAGAGGAAAATAAGCTAAGTATCCATTTGTAAAGCAAAACACTAGAGAAAACTTACCCCATCACAACAAATGTGATGGAGATCGCAACTAAGGTAACAATTGATCCAACGACATAATGATACAAAGCCTCATTATCAATGGCATATTTTCTAATATTCTTAAGCTTCAGGCACATTGCATCCATCTTCAAGTGCATTGCATTCATCTTTATCTTGTGATCATCAACGACATTGGCAACATACAAATCCAATGTCATCTTCTCTTCTTCAATTCTTTTAATTTTTTCTTTCAAATACTCATTTTCTTTTTCAACTAAATTAAACTTCTCGACAGGAGGGTCGGTTTCAAGTTGTGGTTCACATACCTCCTATAGATTAAAATATCTCTATGTCAACTTGATGGCCATAATTGTCATAAATGCGAAATGCAACAAATAGTTATGAAAGAGAATTTACCACATCTAAATCATAAAGCGAGCGAGGGCCGACAGGGACTGACATTAAGACCATGGCACTATGTATAAGAAACAATCATACAAAGTAAGAAAATTATACATACCAACTATATAAATCATACAATCATACAAGTAACTATATAAATCAAGTACAACATAAAAAATTGAATACCTAATAATAATCTGGATCGTCGAGTTCAATAAATGCTCCGAGATCAATAAATGCATCATCATCACCACTATCGGTAATGACGTGATCATCATCATTATTAATAAATGCATGATCATGTGGACGGCCACCTTTATGGAATTGGTCAAGCATTGACAGGTCATCCGCAGCAGTAACCTCTTCTAGTTCAGGCTCTTCTTGTTCCGGCTCAGGTGAAGTCGGGTTCACTGTCGCAGTCTACTTCAATGTTCTAGGGTGAATGAAGAAGAGCGGTTCTTGAAATGTTTTTTTGGAAAGACGTGTTTCTTGGAAGAATTCTCCTTCATATGTGTCTGGGTTAATGTGAGGTTCATAATCCTCTTCATTTGGTGGTGGTGGTCTAACACGTGGCGAGACTTCATAAACGACATCCCAACCATTGAGATTTGGATCACTTTGACAGGCCCACGGTAGATAGAAAACTTGGGTTGCCTGTTGAGCCATAATATAGACATCGGGGACATCAAAATGGGTGCCTCGTTTGATTTCCACTATCCCTAAGTGTTCATGAGTCCTTCTAGCCACCTTCGGCTGGAACCAATAACATTTGAAGACTACGACGTTTGGTGGGTTTGCACCATAGAATTGAAGTTCATAAATTGCTTCAACTCTTCTATAATACTCGGTATCTCCTTCACCGATAGCAGAGACACAACAGTTTGTAGACTTTCGGTCGGTCATAGATAGCTCTTTGCCATAGGTACGAAAGCGGTACCCGTTGATGTCGTATTTGTCAAATGAACGGACCTTAAAGTCAAAACCATTAGCGACTTGTCTCAATTCGGCGTCCATTAACTCTGAATTAGCCTACAAGTTTAATACTAAAGAGATTGTTGCATTAGACACAAATTAGACGAAGAAATGAAATGGTCTAATGGAAATTACTGTTTGTTTGAACCAATAGATGAAACCGGGATAGCCGCCTCCATGCTTTGCCAGAAGCTCATACCCTTCGACGGAATCCTTTTGGATCACCGCTCCATACGAGAATTTGGCGACATATCGACTGTATCAAATTTATCCGGGAATAAGAGCAATTCAAAGGAATTAGAAGTTGCGAAACAATGTACCAAGAACTTACTTGATGTACGGCCGCACTTCTGTTAGGTTGGTAAAGGTATACAACGAAATGATCTGCCATTCTTCGAAATCCAATGTTAAGGAATTAGAAGAACCAACTGGTGCAAGAGCCCCTTTGAATAGGTTGAGGTTGAATCCACCCTTTTAGGGTCGTCAGCATTGTACGGAGGCTTCGGATTATGCAAATGATGACTTTTGGCTTCGTAGTGTAATGTCACGAAGTTTGCCGCCTCCTCAGTAATGAATGCCTCGGCCATCGATGCTTCAATTCTACGTTTATTTTTACATTTTTCTCGTATCGTCTTCTGCATCCTCTCAGTGGCGTAGCACCAACAATTTTGCATGCCCCCCCAATCTTGCCTCGGTTGGGAGATGCAAAATCTAGTGCTGCATTAGATTAAAGAAGCCTGACGGAAAGATCTTCTCTAACTTGTAGATCAACTCCGGTGCCAACTCTTCCATTTCTTCTAGAAGGCCAGGCGATAGTTGTTTCACACAAAGAACACAGAAGAAATATCTCAGCTCTACTAGTACTAGCCATTCATCCTCATGGATGAAGCCATGCAACATCACCGGCATTACCCGCTCAATCCATATGTGCAAATCATGACTCTTGAGACCAGATATCTTCAATTTATCAAGACTCGCTCCCCTCTTTAGATTCGCTGCATACCCATCGGAGAACATCAACGATTGTTGCACCCGCAAGATAATTTCCCTCATAGTTGGCCTTTCAAGATTGAACCATGCCTTTGGCTTCGTCCAGTTCTGCTTTCCTTTCGGTACTTTCATGTTTTGTAACAGCCTATCACATAGCGCCTCCAGATCGAATCTAGCATTAGTATTATCCTTTGACTTCCCATCTATGCTGAACAATGTACCAAAAAGTGCCTCGGCGCTATTCTTCTCAATGTGCATCACATCGATGTTGTGTGGGCAAAGTAGGTCTTTGAAGTAAGGCAGATCCCACAAGCATGTCTTGTGAGTCCAGGCGTGTTTCAAATTATACCCCTTGAAATACCCTGGACACTCTGGATCTGGCTCGAGAGCCTTTAACTGATCTAGGGTCTCTTGGCCTATCAACGCAGGTGGTGTAGAGTTTTTGACAACTCTACCTCTGATGAAGTTGTTCTTGTCTTTCCTGAACTTATGGCAAGGATCCAGGAACTGTCTATGCATGTCGAAGCAAGAAAACTTGCGATCGTCCTGAAGCCAACAAAACTCAAGAGCTCCCTAGCATGTGGTGCACGGGAACCTTCCATGCACACACCAGCCAACAAATAGCGCATACGCCAGCAAGTCATGCGTCGAATACATGTACCAGACACGCATTATGAAGTTCCGTTTGCTAAAGGCATCGTATGTCTTGAACCCATTATCCTAGGCTTCTTGCAATTCGTCCTTCAGCGGCTGCATGTACACATTCATATTCTTCCCCGGATAGTTGGGCCCTGGAATTGTCAACGTCAGGAAAATGTTCTTTCTTTGCATAATCTGTTCGGGGGGAGATTGAGTGGAAAGACAAATACGGGCCAACAACTGTACTGGGCTGCCGTCAGACCAAACACACTGAACCCATCCGTGCTGATGCCGACTCGAGGATGCCTCGGATCTGCCGCTTTGTCATCATGTAATGCATCAAAGCTCTTCCATGCTTCACCGTCTGATGTGTGCACCATCATCAGCTTCCCATCTGCATCTAGTTTGGGTTCTTTTGCCCGTTTTGTGCCATGTCATCTGTCTGGACGTCTCTTCGACCATGAAAAGACGTTGAAGTCTTGGTACGATTGGCATATACTGAAGAACATTTACGGGGATTTTGGTCTGCGTCTTCTCACCCATACCGTTGTCTACCACAACATAGCTGGATGACTTGCAAATGGAATAATAGTTCAAGTCCGCATACTGAAGCCTAAATCAGGCACATCCTTTCTCACATGCATGTATCTTCTCATAGGGCATCTTAAGAGCACGGAGGATTTTGTCTGACTGGTACAGGTTTACAGGTAGTACATGGCCTTTGGGTAGAAAACGTCCAAATACTGTCATCATTACGTCGTAGCATGCTCTGCCTAAGTTGAATTGAGCCTTCAAAGCCATTATTTGTGAGATCGCATCCAGCTGACAAAGCTCAGTGTGCTCATGGATAGGACATTTTGAAGACTCCAACATTTCATTGAAGGCCTTTGCAGTTTCCTCCATCTCATCATCCAAGTCCCAAGCATCATCAAAGTATTGCACCATGTCTTGCATCCTGGTACCATGCTCGTCGGTGCAATGATGAAGCACCTTAGCTCTGGCACGTTGGGCAGACTCACCATGAAATGTCCACACTGTATAATCTGGCGTAAAACCCCACTTCTGCAGGTGTTTGCCCATTTCATCCTTTGTCCTCTTGTGCCAATTGTTGCACCCGGCACAGGGGCACCATGTTGTCCTTTGGCCATTTGCAAATGTGGCTCTCAGAAACCCCTTGGTTTTTGTTAACCATTCAATGGTCATGTCTTTCTAACTAGTGTGACCGGTGTACATCCACGCACGATCAATCATCTTGCCTAGCTACTGGATATATATATATATATATATATATATCAGCATGTATATATTCATCAGTCAATGGAGTTTGTCACTTTTATTACGTCCATGCAACCTAGACGCTAATAGGTAAAGATAGGTCCTAATCCCACCCGAGTATGTGTAGATTGGGTTTGTTTTCCCATGCTCTGCTCTGGATCCAACGCAAAATTTTGGCAGCACCTCCCCGCTGTTCTTCTGATACACGTCTCCGCAATAAGCAGAGAGGGTGTGTACCCGGAGAACAACAGGGAAGCACGGACGAACCCAATCTACACATACTCGGGCTGTCCATGGATAACGTTGGACAATTCAAAAGAATCATGGTTATAAATATGCAAATGCATGCATATTTATAGATGTAACCCTTTTGAACGGGAGACACATAGTGGTCACGCATACTGATGGTTGAAGACACCTATAGCTAGCAAGTTTCATCCGCACGAAGACCGAAATAGAGCAAATGAAGGGGGGAGGAGGAGATGTCATTTGTGCTCACCCACAAACGCAGGGGTAGAGCTCGTCAAACACTAGACCCTCGCAGCAACGAAAAAACTACACATTTGAATTAAAAGATGAGTAACACAGTAATTTTGTTTTTTCCATCGACCTAACTAAATATTTACAACAGGACAATCGGGTTAGGGGGTTCCTTGGTGTCGACGGAATCCTAAATACCAAGTATCATCGGTGTGAGATACATGTGGCGCTCGGCGTTGAACACTAGATCCACATCCCACAAGTGAAGCCGGCGCCCAGCGTCCCACAACAATAGTTCTGGTGGCCAATGACGGTCGAGCACCTTCGCGAATTTGTCTGGCAGCCTTTGCGATGAGGATTAAAGCCAAGTTTTGAAATTTCAAACAACCAAACCGACTTGAGTCAGTTTGGGTGTTTCAAGTTTCAACACTTGCCTCTTAACCGTCATCGCAAAGGCTGCCAGACAAATTCGCAATGGTGTTCGACCGCCATCGACGCCGAGAACTATTGCTGTCGAACACCGAACGCCGGCGTCACTTGTGGGACGTGGATGTAGTATTCGACACCGACGGCCACATGTACCTTGCACCGATGATACTTGCTATTTATGGTTCCATCGACAACGTGGAACCCCCTAACCCGCTCGATCCGGTTTTGTCGGTGATGCACCCCTAATCTTCTTCTTGCTCCTCCTCCTCCTCATCTTCTTCCTCTTCCTCTTCCTCTTCTTCTTCTTCTTCTTCTTCTTCTTCTTCTTCTTCTTCTTCTTCTTCTTCTTCTTCTTCTTCTTCTTCTTCTTCTTCTTCTTCTTCTTCTTCTTCTTCTTCTTCTTCTTCTTCTTCTTTCTTCTCTCTTCTTAACCTAAACTAAACCTAATAAACTTAACCTAAACTAAACTAAATCTAAACCTATAAAACAGAAACAAAACCTAAACTAAACCAAGCCTAAATTAAACTAAACCTAATTAAACTAAACCTAATTAAACTAAATCTAAAAAAATAAAAAGAGGGATGTCTCACCTTCAGGCGCGACAGGGGGTATCAGATGGAGGAGGGGGGCAGGGCGGCCGGGGCGGGGTGCCGGGACGGCCAGGGCGGGGCACCGGGGCGGCCAGGGCGGCGGGTCAGGGTGTCGGGGCGGCGGGGTGGGGCGGCTCGGGGCGGCCAGGGCGGCGGGGCGGCCTGGCCGGGGTGGAGGGGCGGTGTCCGTGTCAAAACCGGCGGATCTCGGGTAGGGGGTCTCGAACTGTGCGTCTAAGGAGGATGGTAACAGAAGGCAGGGGACACGATGTTTACCCAGGTTCGGGCCCTCTTGATGGATGTAATACCCTACGTCATGCTTGATTGTTCTTGATTTTATGAGTATTACAAGAGTTGATCTATCACGAGATCATAGAGGCTAAACCCTAGAAGCTAGCCTATGGTCTGATTGTATGTTGTCCTACGGACTAAACCCTCCAGTTTATATAGATACCGGAGGGGCTAGGGTTACACAAGGTCAGTTACAAGGGAGGAGATCTACGTATCTGTATTGCCTAGCTTGCCTGCCATGCCAAGGAGAGTCCCATTCGGACACGGGCGAAGTCTTCAATCTTGTATATTCATAGTCCAACAGTCCGGCCAAAGGATATAGTCCGGCTGTCTGGAGACCCCCTAATCCAGGACTCCCTCAGTAGCCCTTGAACCAGCCTTCAATGACGATGAGTCCGGCGCGCAGTATTGTCTTCGGCATTGCAAGGCGGGTTCTTCTCCAAATCCTGAGTATCTGCTAAGTAGTGTCCGGCTCCCATAAATGTTGGACTTCTTGGCTTCTGCGCCCAATAAGGGCTATCTTCCACGTGTCGAGCGAATGTGAGGAGCCAGGGCGTTTTCACATTCGCCCCCTGTCGGTGTCAAAACCGGTGGATCTCGGTTTGGGGGTCCCGAACTTTGCGTCTAGGCGGATGGTAACAGGAGGCAGGGGACATGATGTTTTACCCAGGTTCAGGCCCTCTACCTGAGATCCGCTGGTTTTGACACCGACATTGGTGCTTTCATTGAGAGTTCCGCTGTGTGATCGGCAAAAGGATCGATGGCTCGTCTACAGGTCAACTGCGATGCCGACATCTTCGTCGCCGGCTCGACTGGTCACCTTGCCTTAACCAAGGACCATGCTCCATCTCCGATCATTATGTTTGTACGAGGGCCTTCATCAACATCAACTCCGATCTCTATCAAGATCATGGAGAAATCATCCATGGAGCTCGAGGGCTCAACGTCAATATTGCCCTCGTGCTACCGTGATGTTTTTCCGAACAACGAACTTGTATCCATTGCCACCACCTCTTAAAGCATCGCTTTGACGACCCCTTTGGTGGAATTGTGCATAATTGAGTCTACAACAACCGTGCAAAATTTAGTCGAGTTCCGATGGAGGAATCTCCGGCAATCTACGATATACCGGAGCCCTGTCAAATCTGGACGGGAATCTGGACGAGCTTATGACGTGGTGTCCAGCTTCTAGCTCGGACGTCCTTTTGAAGATCCAACCGTTGATCGGTTGCGGAATTCCCATATCTACCGCCCCTCAAAATTTCAGCTTGATCCGACTGTCCAAACTCTGGTAACCTTCCGATTAGTGCATCACTTTTCAGATCTGTTTTCTGCGCGAATACGAATCCGGCCCGAGTTCACGTTTGTTCATGAACGGGATATCGGACACCCCTTTTGAAGGAACTTTTTTAGGGTATTGCGCGTTGTTTTTAAACACGTACCCATAAAATTTTAAGCCTCCCATGAGGTCATCTTCATCATCACGCTGGTGTCAAACCAGTCCGGCAATATTGCTCCAAGGTTGCCGACCTGCGCTAGACACGTCATCACTTTATTGAGCCGAGCTTAACTTCTTCGGATGATCATCTCGGCAAGCCGAACAAGAGTCCCGCATCGCGAAGGATAAATCATCGCCAACATCGCCGCCCCATGGATTACACGGAGCGGGCATACCGGCATCGCCGCACGGTCACTTCATCAAGCCAGCATCGACCACGTCACGACCTGCATCGGCAGGGCCGCACTATTGCTTCTTCAAGCTGGTGTCCATCACGCCGACCTACTTTGACTCATCGGCTGACATCGAGGCTTCGACATCTCGGCTAGACCGGGGGCTTCGCCATCTCTTCATCAACCTACTCCGGAGACTTCGGTGTCACTAGCCGACCAGCTCCGTCACGTTAGCCGGACCAAGGACTTCGGCCCCAGGCCATATTTCTTTTATTACTCACTTTGCATAAATTATTTATCATGCAACGATTTTTTTAAATTATTATTATTACTGTTATCTCTGGTTTGCATTATTTTTTGTGCATAGGAAAATGATCCGGGTTGGGAAGTATCGTCAACTCGGCGTACTGACATACCACGTCACCTCGGCTGGACGGGGGGCTTCGTCCACACTTCATTACCCCATGCCAAGTACTTCGGCATCACTCTGCCGGCCCGCATCGACCGTGCTATGCCACCACTTCGGAGTGGCGAGCTCTTTTTCTCCGCCACCTTGGGACTGGCTTGGGGGATGGAACCTTGTCCCGCATCAAGCTCGGGCCGCGTCATCAATACCGAACACATTAACCACCTAAGTTGCCTTCATGCTCAAAGTTTTAAATTTTTAACTTGTGTTCGGTTCGACCAATAATTATACCTTTTTGAAAAAAAAGTTGCTTGTAGAGAATCTCCTTGTCAAAACTTTGTTTGTGACACACAAATTCAAATACCCCGTTTACTTGGGGGCTACCTTGATGGAGCTTTTCCTCTTGCATATTATTATACTTGTACGACTTCGTTCCTTGTTCGTGTATTACGCCACAATATGCACCATATTGACCTAAGCGATTTGCAAGCTGGGTTGCCTGGCTCCTGTGCTTACCCCTACATTCCCGACTGTCCGGCTAGGGAGTAAAGGGAGCACCTCTGCGATTGTCACGACCGGGTCATCCGAGCTCTGACCTCAGACTGGGTGAAGTCGAAAGCTAGCGCTCTTATTGTTTTCAATCATGGTCGGCACACAACGGAACTCATGAGTACAAAAAATCTATTGCACAAGTCTCATAGTAATAATGAGCACCGAAGAAAGGTATTGGTGGTGGTACTATTTTCTTCGAAGGTGCTTCTTACACTTCGTATGTAATATAGCATAAGTTCCCTGAGCGCGCTTTGTCTGTTAGCCTGATGGCCCGGTTGCCTGGTTATCGGAAACACTATTGATATTCTCGATAGGTGGAGTACATAACACCTTTCGGTCCTTGACTGAAGAGGGAGAAGCCGACGATCGGTTAAGACGCGTTTAAAGTTTGGGTGAACAAAGATATGATATTAGTACTTCGGTACATACAATCATTATACATAAAATTCTTTTACCCAGGTCACTTGGGGGCTCTTAAATTTATATGAGCCATTTTATAATAAGTGTTCTTCTTCTTAGTTGTTGCAAAGTTTTGATTACTATTATTATTCATCACTCCTTTTTTCGACACGAGTGTGTGGTCACTAGCCGGGGAGCCTAATTTCTCTCTCAAAGCCGCTAGAGTTTAGTTTGCTAAACTGGCCTAATGAGAAGTACTTCGCCTTCGAGATAGGAGGTTGAAGCCGTAGGCTGACCCGCTTGAAGTCTTGAGATAGGATGTGACATGTTAAAGCACGACAGAAGCACTCTTTTTTTTTCCGAAGACCAATTTTCGGATTGGCACTGAACACTTGATCTTGTTCAGACATCATGTTTTGACTGACGTTTTTTGGTTTTCCAAGCTTATGACACTTTTAAACTATTTGTGTGTTTTCAGCACAAGTCTCGCAGTGCAACACGGGACACCTTTAGAGATTCGGCAAAAACATTCTCGGATATTGCTATATATGCATCGGTTTTGAATTGTGTCTTCGATCAATAGTTGGGTTGCCCGGCTCCTGCACTTGCTTCCTACGTTCCGCTTTGTTCGGCTAGGCGTGCAAAGTGAGAACCACTGCGATTGTGCTTCCAGCTCACATGGTTAAGCACCTCAGTGGAGAAAGCCGAAAACTGACTGTCACAACAAGTGTAAACTGGTCAGCGATCCGATGACTGTGTTAAATGATGGGCCATTCATGACAATGGCCGAAGTGTTTATGGCTTGACCTCGACTGTCGCCGAACACTACCGGGGGCTATTAACTGGCCTCCCAAACTAAATCCTCGATATTTTGCTCTTACATTAGAGCTGAGGTTTCATGATCATGCTTAGCATGACAACCCAATGAAAGGAACCAATAGCGGGACTATTTTCTTTGGAAGACATTTCTTATGTTAAACAGTAATATAACATATCTCTCTGCATACCTTTGTTTATAAAACCGTATGGCCAGATTTCCTTGTTTGCCTTGCCCTCATAAAGGCTTTATAAAGTAGGACAAACACTCCTCGGCTACTGGCCGAGGAGGTGGAAGCCGATGGTCGATCAACAAAGTTTTGTACAATGCGGATTCAAGCATTAATGACATAAAGTAGTTGGATACATAGAGTCATTACACATAAATTGTGATTTTACTATGGATATCGATCCTTAATTCGGCCACCCGTGCCCGCAGGCTCGGGGGCTACTGGGCTTCGGGCTTATTATTTACAAATATTAAAGGGGCACATCGATCCCCTGATCTGGTGTTGCCACCCGACCAATGTCTCGGGGGCTACTGCATTGCCTTTCCAATGCAGAAAATTTTAAGTGCAATATAGTTTCCGAGGAGATTATGATCCTTAGGTTGGTCGTCCGCACCCAACCTGAGTCTCGAGGACTGAGCACGCCACTTTTTATATCCCGAAGTATTCTTCCGAGCTAGGACTTGATCCTCAAGCCAATTTTGCAAATCAACCTGAGTCTCAGCGGCTACTGGGATCAGTGGTCTTACATCATCCTTCAAGTGCATCTTGGATTTTAAACCGATACACATGTTGAGTGTTACTGGCTATATATCTCGGCAGAGAATAAATTGCACCAATCAAAAATATTGATAAAAAATTGGCCCACAGTCGGGGTGGTGCACCACCTCAGAAGCAGTCCGGCATAAAACTCGGGCGCTAGTGGCTGGCTCCATAGAGGGCATTTCCAGCATTAAGCTCGGCTCAACTCCTTCAACTTTTTTGGACCAAGGTGATCTATGACATCTTGGATATAGTCCGGTGTTGGAGCTTGGACGCAGTCCGACTTTGGAGCTCGGATACATTCCGACGTTGGAGCTCGGATACATTTCGGCGTTGGAGCTCAGAAGCAGTCCGACATTGGTGCTCGGTTGCAAAAGATATCTCGAATGCAGTCCGGCGTTAGAGCTCGGACGCAAGAGGGCACTACCTCCCGGGAACAACTTCAGACCCGAGGTGTGGCATAAAAATAACAAGGCATTAATAAAGGCCGAAAACTTAAAGGGGCTCCTCGGATACCCGACGTATAAACTTGTCGAAAGCATTTTTGGTGATCCTCAAGATCGAAGATGAGAAGATTTGTTGAACCAGTTTTCAAGACCGACAACCGAAGATGAAGAACAGTTTGGAAGAATCGAGGAGTGTCCCTAACTTGAAGACCGGTTCAGGGGGCTACTGACGCTGTCCTAGACTAGGGGGTACTCACCACGTCGTCTCTCGATCTGTTAGATTGGGCCGAGGACCCCCATGGCCGTATACTCATGGGCCAGTTTGGACAGCTGCCGCATACATGGAAGATTCCACAAGACTTGGTGATCAAGACAAGGACTCCTCCCCACTGGTGTATTCGCCTAGGACTCTTGTTATCCTAGGCCTTTGGTGCATTATATAAAACGAGGCCAGGCTAGTCGATAGATAACATACAATCATACCATAGGCTAGCTTCTAGGGTTTAGCCTCTCAGATCTCGTGGTAGATCAACTCTTGTAATACCCATATCATCAAGAATAAATCGAGCAGGACGTAGGGTTTTACCTCCATCAAGAGGGCCTGAACCTGGGTAAAACATCGTGTCCCCTGCCTCCTATTACCATCCTCCTAGACGCACAGTTCGGTCCCCCTACCCGAGATCCGCCGGTTTTGACACCGACACCCCCCTAGATAGGTAAATAAATCATCTATTAAAGGGATGGGGATTCTTGGATCCAATCCACACCATCCTCCCACGGCGAGAATCCATTGGAGCACACTCGGAAAAATCCATTCCATCATGGTCGGCCATCGCAGCTCCTCCTCCCACTCCTATAGCCCTAAGCCCGGTGATTGGGAGAAGTGTTCCGTCCCGCACAGCCGATTAGTAGAGTTGCAGACCCAGGAATTTCTCCCTCCAGCGTATATGGTCCCCGTCCGAGTCGGGCTCGCCACCTATAATGGTGGGGAGCAAGCGGAGAGCCTCCCCAATCCCTCCAAGGGGAGCGAGTATGCCTTGTCCCTTACTTACTAAGGGGACTTGGATTTCCAATCCATCCTTTCCTCCGCGGACTCTTGGAGTTTTATGGCCTCCAGTTGCATAATTTCACCCCTGCTTCCATATTACACATCGCCGGTTATGTTGTCGTTTATGAGCTGTTTCTGGTCTGCGAGGCTCATTTCGAGCTGTGGAAGAGGCTATTCTGCCTTGTGCCCCGTACATAGGAGGAGCGGTCACTTTATCAAGTGGGCGGAGCCGAAATATGGTGCATCGCCAAGACCGGATACTTGTCCAGTACCCCGAAGAAGACGTCGGAAGACTGGCCTTTGGAGTGGTTTTACATGGAGGACATCCCTCTTCTAGACCCTGTTCGGAGGGGTCTTCCCGAGTTCAACAATGCTCCTCTGAAGAAACGCCGAAGTTGGCGCCCACAGAGCCCCCAGGAGCAAGACAACGGAGAAGTCCTTTACCTGATGGACCAGATTAAAGTGCTGGCTCAATCATGATTGACAATAATCGAGGTTATGTCAATATGCATAATGTGGGGGGTGCAACCGTTTCAATATCGAGGGCACCCTCTATGGTGGTTTAACGGGGAAGATGATGCCACCCGCTGCGGGCGTAAGGGGCCGGACTCCGCTGCTGCTTTAGCAAAAATTCTGTCCGAGTTGTTCAAGGGAGAGGAAGAGGAGTTCATCCTTATTAAGCCGCGGGATGGATTCTCCATGTACAACCCTCCAAGCTGGGTGAGCTGTTACTCTTTACTCCCAACCTTCCCGCATTATTTGTCGTAAATTCCCACCTTGCCGTTCCACGACAGGAACTGCAAAAAGCTGTAAGGGAGGTCTACAACCCACCTCCACAACCGGAGGACCCTGACCGGGCCCTCGATCCCAGACTCGAAGAGGATCCGAACATATTTGTGGAGCTGATAGACAGGAAATTCTATCAATTGAGCTGCGATGATGCCATGGTGGCCATAACGGCCGACTATCTGGGACTACTCCCTACATCGCATGTAAGAAAAGACCGGAGTCCCGACTTCCAAAAAGGATCCCCTTTTACGCACTTCACCTACCGTACACATATGGTGTTTTACAGGGAAGGCCTTCGGGACGCCATGCCGAACCCGCAGCGACTGGCCAACAAGGGGCACCAAATCCGGGTAGGCCAAAAAGGAAGGCGGTCAGGACGGAGATGCCGGCGCACAGGTATGACACAAAACCTCGCTCTGTGGTTGTCGTCTTTCTTAAAATATAATGACATCCATGTTTCCTACACTACTGGAATCAGCTACTTTGCCATCTGCCAGCTCTTTGCCGTCAGCTAGCAGACGACAAAGAAGCTCTTTGCCATCAGCTACCAAAAAGCAGACGGCAAAGAACTGGCTGATGGCAAAGACATAATTTGCCATCAGCCAGTTCTTTTCCGTTGGCTAGCAGACGGCAAAGATTCTTTGCCGTCGGCTAGCGGACGACAAAGAGGGAGGGGGCCCCACTGACGAGCTGCAAAAAAACCTAACGGCCCCCCTCTTTGCCGTCCGCTAGCGGACGGCAAAGAGCAAAAAGGCGGACGACAAAGGGGGGCAGACGGCAAAGAGGGGGGGCCCACTAACGTTAACGGCCGCCCACCCCGCCCCCGCTCTCTCTCTCTTTCTCTCCCCTCGCCACCGCCCCGTCGCCCCACCACCCCGCCGCCGCCCCAGCGCCCCCCCGCCCCGTCGCCCCACCACCCCGCCGCCGCCCCGGCGCCCCCCGCCCCGTCGCCCCCGTCGCCCCCGCCGCCCCCGCCGCCCCGCCGTCTGGGCGCCGCCACGCCCCGGCGCCCCGGCCCCGTCGCCACTGCCGCCGCCCCAGGCCGCCCCGCCCCCCTCCTCTACCCAGGTGAGCTCTCCTGCCTCCTTTTTTTCCTTTTTTCTATTTTTTTAGTTTTAGGTTTATGTTTAGTTTAGATTTAGTTTTAGTTTTAGTTTTAGGATTAGTTTTAGGTTTATAGGTTTAGTTTTAGTTTAGTTTTAGGTTTAGATTTAGTTTTTTCCTTTTTTTGTTTTTTTAGTTTTAGTTTTAGGTTTAGTTTAGTTTTAGGAAAGAAGAAGAAGAGAAAAAGAGGAGAGGAGAAGAAGAAGAAGAGGAGGAGGAGAAGAAAAAAGAAGAAGAGGAAGAAGAAGAAGAAAAAAGAGGAGAGGAGGAGAAGAAGAAGAGGAAAAAGGAAAGGAGGAAGAAGAAGAAGAAGAAGAAGGAAAAAAAGGAAGAAAAGGAAGAAGAGGAAGAAGAAGAAAAGGAAAAAAGGAAAAAAAACCGACCCGACACGGTACCCAGACCCCGACCCGGCACCCCGACACGACACCCCGACCCCGAGACGCCAACCCCGACACCCCGACCCCAAGACCCTGAGACCCCGACACCCCGACCCCGACCCCGACTCCGAGACCACGAGACCCCGACCCCGACACCCCGACCCCGAGCCTGACCCGACACCCCGACCTCGACACCCCGACACCCCGACCCCGACCCCGACACCCCGACCCCCCGAGCCTGACCCGACACCCCGACCCCGAGCCTGACCCGACACCCTGACCCCGACACCACACCCCGACCCCGAAACAACACCCCGACACCGACACGGCACTACCCTGACATCGACACGACACCCCGACCCGACACGGTACCCAGACCCCGACCCGGCACCCTGACCCGGCACCCCGACACGACACCCCGACCCCGAGACCCCGACCCCGACACCCCGACCCCGAGACCCCGAGATCCCGACCCCGACACCCCGACCCCGACCCCGACCCCGACCCCGACACCCCGACCCCGAGCCTGACCCGACAACCCGACCCCGACACCCCGACACCCCGACCCCGAGCCTGACCCGACACCCTGACCCCGACACCACACCCCGACCCGGAAACAACACCCCGACACCGACACGGCACTACCCCGACATCGGCACGACACCCCGACCCCCCGACCCCGACACGGCACCCCGACACCGACAGGACACCCCGACCCCCGACACCTCGCGAAAAGGTGTTCTTTGGCCTTCCAGAGGCCGACGGGGTCATATATTTGTGAATTATTAGTTAGGTCATATATTTTTCGATTTTGTTATGAAAAACATCATATATAATTGTGTTGATCGTGTAGTTTTAAATGTGCAGTTGTTTCATCGCTGCGAGTTTTGGTGTTCGACGACCTCGCCGTGCGTTTGACGAGCTCTGCCCCTTCATTCGTGGGTGAGCACAAATGACAAGTCCTCCTCCCCCATTAATTATTTGATCTATTCCGATGAAACTTGATAGCTAGCTATATATGTGTCTTGAATCATCAGTATGCATAACCAATATGTGTCTCCCGTTCGAAAGCGTCATTGTTATAAATATGCATGCATTTGCATATTTATAACCTTGATTCTTTCAAATTGTCCAACGCTATCCATGGACAGCCCGAGTATGTGTAGATTGGGTTCGTTTTCCCATATGCTTTGCTCTGGATCCGACGCATAAATTTCGTCAGTGCCTCCCCTGTTGTTCTCCGGGTACACATCCTCTCTGTTTATTGTAGAGACGTGTATTAGGAGAACAGCGGGGAGGTGCTGCCGAAATTTTGTGTCGGATCCGGGGCATAGCATGGGAAAATGAACCCAATCTACACATACACGGGTGGGATTAGGACCTATCATTACCTATTAGAGTGTAGGTTGCATGGACGTAATAAAATTGACAAAGTAGATCAACTGATGAATATATACATGGTGAATTACATATATAATTGTTGTGTGTCCAGTAGCTCTGAAAGTCAAGATGAGTGACCGTGCATGGATGTATACCGGGTCACACTGGTCAGAACAAATGGAGCGCTGAATGGTTCACAAAAACCAAGGGGTTTGTGCAAGCCGCATTTGCAAATGGCCAAAAGAAAACCTGGCGCCCCTGTTTCCGGTGCGGCAATTGGGAAAAGAAGACAGAGGCTGAAATGGGCAAACACCTGCAGAAGAGTGGTTTTACGCCCGATTATACAGTGTGGACATTTCATGGTGAGTCTTCCCAACGTGACCGAGTTGAGGTGGATCGTCGTCGCACCGACGAGCATGGTACCGGGATGGAAAACATGGTGCAAGACTATGATGATGCTCGGGATTCGGACGAGGAGATGGAGGAATCTGCAAAGGCCTTCAATGAAATGTTGGAGTCTTCAAAACGTCCGCTCCGCGAGCACACTGTCACATCCCTAGTTCTGACAATGCCTAGTGCATGCATTAGAGTGTTACATCATGTTTAAATTTCATTTAAAACCTGAGATGGGGATTGACTAAGCCCTAACACCAAATGAATTCAACTAGGGTCAAAATAAAACCTTTTTCATTGAACTCAAAATGTCCTCTAAAAATGTTCAACATTTCTGGTTTGAGGTGGAAGCATCTACCAAAAATGATTTATATTTTTGCAGGGCATATTTGGTCACTGAATTAAACCATATTGTATTTGACTTTGGGCATTTAAATACTATAAATAATTTAAATGTTCAAATAAATGTTGGAAAATTGTTAGGGGTCACTGAAATAATTCAGAAAACACCCATAACTGTTTCCAGGATTTTATAAAATGATTTGATATTTTAAATCAAATCAAAAACAAATTGCAGAAAATAGAAAAGATAAAACAGAACAGAATTATAAAAGAGAGAGAGAAAGATCCGTACCTGGGCCACTTACCTGTAGCCGGCCCAGCTCCCCCACCTGGCGGCCCAGCCCACCTCCTCCCCCTTGTCTTCTTCCTCCCCTCGCACCGAAGCAGCTCGGTGGCGAGCGCCGATGCCGCCTCGGCCACCTCCTGCTTCCACCGAGGCGTTCCCGAGCCTCCCCCTCACGCCACGCACTTCCCCTCGCCCCCTGCACCTCCCCTCTCTTCCCCTGGACCCCGTTCTCTCCTCTGCTTTCCTCCCTGCACGCGCCCGAGCGGAGCTCGTCGTCGCCGACGCCGTTCGCCGTAGCCACCATGCTCCTCGCTGCCACCCGAAGTACCCAGGAGATCCGCCTCGACCACCTCTTCCTCCTCGCCGAGAAGCGCACCGCGGGAGCCCCTGCAACGTCGCCACCGCCGGCTTCTTCAACCTCGGGACCGCCGGCCATCTTCGTCAAATTCGTCGGCTCGGGTGCCTCCCCGAGCTCCCCGAGGCCACCGTCGCAACCCCTGTGAGCTACTCTTCCATTCCCCCTCCTCCTCGCGCTCGTTCCCGTACCCTAGCCGCCTTTCCGCCGGACCCGAGAGCTCGCCGCCGCCGTGCCTCGTCACCACCGTGGCTGGAGCCGTTGCAGCTCGAAGCCGAGCACACCACCGCACTCAACACGTCTCCAGGAGCCCGTAGCCGCCACTAGCTTCCCCTCCCGTGCCCCCGAACGCCAACCCCGACCTCGCCCGAGCTCCGGCCGCCGCAAAAGAGCTCGCCGCCGGCAGCTCCGGCCACCCCAGCCTCCGCCACCGCCACCGTTGGATGCGCCACTCCACCCTCTCCCCGTAGCTGCTCCATGCGCGCCAAAAGAGCCCCTGTAGTTGGTTTCCGACGCGCACCACCGCGTCTGGCCTCGCCGGCGTCAAGCCGCCGGTGGGTCTGACCACGTTGACCACGGCGGGACCCCCCCCTTTCTGGGTCGATGACAGGTGGGGCCAGCCCCCCCTGTTAATTAGTTTAGTTATTTTATTTTAACTACCCCCTCTGCTGACACTGACAGGTGGGCCCCCGCCATCAGGTGATTAGCTTAAGCTAATCACCACCTAATCTAACCCCAGAGCCACTGACATGTGGGCCCTAGTGCCCTAATCCTTAATTAAACTAAAATAAACCCCCCCCTGTTTAACCTGTGACGCTGACATATGGGTCCCACAGGTCAGGTTTGACCTGGAGGCGCCCTGTTGACCTGCTGACGTCAAGGTGATGTCATGCTGACGCATTAAATGATTTTCTGGATTTAAAATAAATCAGAAAATTGTTTAAACTTCAATAAATCATAGAAAATTAACCGTAACTCCAAATTAAATAAGTTATATATGAAAAATTATCAGAAAAATTCAAGGAATCCATCTGTACCATTTTCATGCATGTTAGAACAACTTATAGCTGCTGTTCAGCACAAATCACATTAATAGCATTTAAATAATCACATGTGGAGTTTGAATTTGAACCTAGGGTTCAAACCAACTCCATTTAACTTGTTGCTAGATGCATTAGCCCAAAACACATTCATTTTGCTATGTCATGATCATGCATCATATTGTGCATTGCATTGATTGTGTTTCCTTCTGTGTTGCCGGTATTTGTCCCCTCTCGATAGATGTGATACCGATGATGTGATCATTGACACTGATGAAGACTCAATGTTATCTTCAGAAGTGCCAGGCAAGCAAAACCCCCTTGTTCATTCCGATACAATCCCACTCTCTCGCTCCTGCTCTCTTTTACTGCATTAGGACAACAACGACATATTTGTTACTTGCTGCGGTAGCTGAACCCCTTTATCCTTTGCATGACCTGTCATTGCCACAGTAAATAGATGAAAACCACTAGCATGAGTAGGAGTTGTTTGAGCCTTGATGTGCCTACTCATTCATGTTTGTTCGTCATGCCTGCTACTGCTTAGAGTTGAGTCAGGTCTGATTCATCGGGGATGAATCAGAGGCGTGTGAACATGTCCCACTGTGTGTGAGCTAAGTGTGTGAACACGATTTGGTAAAGGTAGCGGTGAGAGGCCATGTAGGAGTACATGGTGGGTTGTCTCATTGCAGCCGTCCTTAGGAACTGAGTTCTGTGTTTGTGATCCATGACCAGCTACTACCACACATTGGAATGCTTAAGTGCCCCTCTCGACTTATTAATCAACATGATCTCTGTCCAGGAGTTGCAACTAGTTTCTGGTGTTTGTAGGTAGTGTTAGTAGTCTACCAAGTGGCACCCGGTACAGGTGGGCTTGGGACAGACTAGGCACAGTGGCACGGTGTACCAAGTGGCACCCGGTTGGTGGGCTTGGGAACCCTGCTCACATCGTTTGGGGCCGTGAGCGACACCCCGGCCGGATCTCCTTGCGGATGGAACCCGAATAGGCGATAAACCTGGACGAGAGACTTGTTCGGTTAGTCAGGTCGTGGCCGACTCCCTCGCCCGGCTTCCGCTTGAAGGTTGCCGAGGTACATGACGTGTACAGGGCGGTAAGTGGCGAGAGCGTGTGTGAAGAAGTACACCCCTGCAGGGTTAACATCATCTATTCGAATAGCCGGATTCCTCGGATATGGAAACGTGGACCCCTTGTACAGTTCATAGACAAGTGAAAGTGGATACTCTAAAATACGCAAGATAAGCGTGAGTGCTATGGATGGCGTTCTCGTAGGGAGACGGGAGCGGATCCATAGTGGTGTATTGATATGGTGAATATGTGGACTCGTGTGCGCCACCTCAAAGAGTTACTTGCAGTCGTAGTTCAGGATAGCCACCGAATCAAAGCTGGCTTGCTGCAGTCAAACTCCACCATCCCCTTTGTTGATAATGAGGCATATGTAGATAGATCTGATGTAAGTCTTGCTGGGTACATTTGTACTCACGTTTGCCCATTTTATGTTTTGCAGAGAGACTTCAGTCTCACTAGTAGTTCCGCGTGGACTTCGACGTTTAGCTTGATACCTCAGCTACGATCTTGTGCCCTCGGCAGGATCTGATAAATAGTCAGGCTTCTCAGCCCTTTTCATTTATAGATGTCTGTACTCAGACATGATAGCTTCCGCTTGTGCTTTGACTTGTATGTTCTGATTGTTGGGTCATGAGACCCCTGTTTGTAATATCTCGCTCCTCGGAGCCTATTGATTAAAATACTTGAGTCGTAGAGTCATGTTGTGATGCCATGTTGTAGTTGCACATATCGAGCATATTGTGTGTATGTTATTGAAATGCTTGGTATGTGTGGGATCTGACAACCTAGTTGTTTATCCTTGGTAGCCTCTCTTACCGGGAAATGTCTCCTAGTGTTTCCACCGAGCCATGGTAGCTTGCTACTGCTCCGGAACACTTAGGCTGGCCGGCATGTGTCCTTCTTCGTTCCTGTGTCTGTCCCTTCGGGGAAATGTCACGCGATGAATACCGGAGTCCTGTTAGCCCGCTACAGCCCGGTTCACCGGAGTCCTGCTAGCCCAGTGCTACAGCCTGGATTCACTCGCTGATGACCGACACGTTCGATGCTGGGTCATGGATGCCTGTCCCTGTAAGTCTGTGCCACTTTGGGTTTACGACTAGCCATGTCAGCCCGGGCTCCTTATCATATGGATGCTAGCGACACTATCATATACGTGTGCCAAAAGGCGCAAACGGTCCCGGGCAAAGGTAAGGCGACACCCGTGGGAATACCGTGCGTGAGGCCGCAAAGTGATATGAGGTGTTACATGCTAGATCGATGTGGCATTGAGTCGGGGTCCTGACAGCGTTGGTATCAGAGCTTGACTGCCTGTAGGATTACCAAGCCAAACTGGTCGAAGTTGAGTCTAGAAATTCTTTAGTTATATAAGGGAATTGATTGTGGGATGGAACGTAAGGCTCTTTTTACTCCTTATACCTCATGGCCTTCTGATCTGAGTCATCTTATCTCTCCTACGGGGATTAAGAACTAGGCTTCTCTTCTTTCTATCAGGATCACGTGTTACTAATCCGTAGACTTATAAGATTGTTCGACTTAAGCCTCGTTTCAGTTCCTACTACTTCTGTATGTTAACTGATGATCTCGAAACCTTGATATTGTGCTTCTGAGTGGTTATGCCACCATTTTTGTGAATGTCTCAAATCTTTTCTGAGCATTTACAGCCGTTATGCTGTCCGAGTCATCCCAGGTTTCTAAATAGTCTGATGCATTTGCAAAATCCTTTCCCTCTGGTTTCGATGTTCCTTTATGCCAGCTCAATCACATTAATTGTTGAGTTGAGGTATTCTATTGCCTTGACATTATGTTGGAGTTACTATTATGACCTTAGGTGTCTCAGGGGATCATCTAGTAGCCTAGCCATGATTTATGCTCCAGTGTGATGACTCTGGCCGTCATTATCGAAAGCATCCCGTGATGCCATTTGGTTAGTAGGTATTCTATTCCTTGGGCTTTGAACCCGAGATTCACTCTACTTACTTCATGTTGATAGTGTTTGCTAGTTTCTTCAGGATATTAGTAACTTTGCGATAGTCCTCGAGGTCCGTGGTATTTCCTTCTTCCAAATACTATGAACCGCTTATGGCAGATGTTTATTGGATCAAAAGATCACAATTAGAGTACTCTTGAGGAGTTCTCCATTCATAAATCGTGACTCTGCCAGTTCTACCTTTCTGCATGGGTTATCCGGAAGAAATATGTTGAACTTGGTTCGACATACTAATCTATGCATCCACAACTCAGAAAATCGTATGTTCCTTGAGTTGTCCCTCTTTAGTTGCCCTCTGACCCTCGTTTATCAATTGATAGCCAAGAGTATGCATGCATTCGTTTATCGATGCCTATTACCCTTGTGGTACGTCAAGCCATTCTGTCCTGAATGACTTGGAGAAACAAACTCCAGTACCTCATCCATATCTAGGATTGGGTCAAAGTAGTTGTGTTCCGCAGATCAAGTTACAATCCAGCTTCTGGTCTGCTCTACCCTGAAGTATTACCTTCTTTATGACAGGAATTTCATGAGAATTGCACCACCTTTTTGTGAATTCTTGACATAAGTGATACTTCTCGCCATCCTTTTTCATTCCTCGGTTCCGTGTTGATGCAACCGGAATACCGACAAATGAATTGTGATGTGTGAAATCAATACTCCTAGCAACCTCGTTGCTTGGTAGTTAAAGGATAATAATTTTATTCTTAGTATGTTGGTTATCGGATCACCATTCTAAGATTGATCGTGCTACCTAGTCCTTATTTCCTGGTGCACTCTTTAATTGATGAGTTAGGATTTGTCAAGTCCTCGCTCATTTGATCATATCATCTTGCCCTGAAAAGCAAGATTGTTCTCGAGCTTAGTAACATATCGGTGGTTCGTGATTTTCCGAAGATCTTCTCGGAAGTACTACCAGGTCGTCACCTGACCGTTATGTTGAGCCCGTGATCAAGTTGGTTTCTTATGAACCACCTTCTTTCCAAGAATCGGTGTTAGATATCCCTGAGCTAGTTGGTTAAGCTAGACAACAACTTGGAGAGTTGGAAGATAAAAGGTTGTCTGACTTAGTTCGTTCCAAAGGGATATTCTTGTGTAGTGTGTGTTGAAGAAAGATGATATCTTCATCGATTGGTCCCTGTGATCAGTTGCTGGACCTATTGTCTTATCAATCCTTTGATTGAGTGTGGGCTATCGTCAAATCAAATCAGTACCAACGATGCTCGTAATGTTGTCTTACTCGTGGTTGATCCCTCGAGCATACACCCTTACATCTTTGGTCTGACCAATGCTATCACTTGTTCACTTAACTATGGAATTCCTTTTAAAAGGAAACCCGGATGAATTGTTGTTGAGCCCATTGACAACATCCTTATTCCTTCCATGATTTTGTTGAACATTAAGTTAGTGTTGGAAACTTTTGAAAGCATTTCTTCATGCTAGTCCATGGAGCAAATGTTCGGATGTAAGAAGTGACTTCCTCCAGTCCATGTGCATTTGATGCAAGTTGCCGCCGTGGATTCGAGAAAGTCAATGTTGTTTCCTTTGGAATCATCCCAAATCAGTCATGCATACGTGCGAAGTATTCTGTGGTTCGGAGACTTGCAACCTCCATTCTATATGGGTCCCTAGCACACCAAGCCACTGATTGATTTGTTCAAGATTAATAAGTTTTAAGTGCTAGTCCCGAAGGTACCAGACGAATTTGTACAAAACTTCGATATCCTCGCTGATGGTTCCCCTCCTGAACTTGGTAGTGTTTTATTATAAGACTACTTTGTGGTCATGCTTGTCTTGGACAACGTGTTCACATGTTTGTAGCAGAACCAGCTCATGTTTTGGAGCTTGCTATCGTAGTTCATTTCCCGAGAATCTCGCAACGTCATCTCGTCGAATTGTGTTGCAAACTTTCATTTTTCTTCCTAGACTCGATGAGTCTGGAATATCCTAACACCAACCAGATCTGAATCTCAGGCAGATATGATGGTTGGAACATTTCCCAAGAACTATAATATTGGTCTCTCGATAACCGGTAAGGTGGATGTCGTGGCCAACACACCCATCCGGTAGACCTATTATTGTAGTATCTTGATTGAGGAAGTTGGCCACCTCCCCATAAGGATTTCGTAGGATTTACCTCCCTAGTTGTTCCTTATGGATTCTTGTGCTCCCGAAGTCCGACCTTTTTACTTGATGTTCTAGATATCAAACCATTTCTATGAATGGGTTACACTAGCACATCAAAGAGAACATTAGAAGCGGAGTGCTAAATGTCTCTCGGTCGATCGTCCAGATTTTGTTCCTTGGCTCGCTAAGGTGAAATCTGAGAAAGTGTTATCCTCCTTTGCATCTGCATCGTCCATCGCTATTCATCATGGTAGTATGTTGTGTTGTCAGCATCCTTGACACGGATGTTGGTAAAATCTTGATGATTATGGAAATGCTCAAGTTCTTGAGAGCACGCACAAGCGCTACGTGTTATCATCGGCTCTAAGTGGGATTCCTCTCGGTTTCCTCGGCAATGCTATGACCTTTTCAAACAGTGAATCCACTCTCTATTGTTGGGTTCTTCCCTAGTTACCAGAATCATTCCCATCATTTGCATTTTGTTCCCAGCTTGCACCGCCAATGTGCCATTCTACCATGGGTCTCTTCCATTTCCGGTGATAAGCAAATTCATCCATTGCGTTGCCTTCAACAAGGTAATCCACATCATCCAAGTCTGAGTATGCCATTCTACTGACCCCCTCCAAACGATCGCTCGAGAATTGTCTTAGGCTGGTTTAAAGAGTTTCAATGATCTTTGAATCAAAGGTAATTCTTTTTGCTACTTAAGGGGAGATATCTACGAGTCACGGTTCCGAAGGTGTCTCGTTGTGGTTTCATGGCAACTCAACTCCTCGCTACGTTGACAATCGATTATCACCTTCTTAAGCGTGAAATTGTTGTCTACCTAGTGAACCTTCGTCATCCGTTTCTTTCCACCCCTCTTGATGTGTATCTCGTGTCTCAACCCGAGAGATGGTCCTATGTCTCATTCCGTGAGTTGTTCGATCTTCGAGAAGATCGACCCTTCTAGAGTCTCCTTCTTCCCTCCATGTCATGTTGGCAGGATTTCTCAGAGCAAGACATCAAGACAATGATGGTGAATGAATCAACGTTCAACTGAAGTGCACCCTGGATCGTGAAGACTATACTAGTTGCGTTTACCCCTCACTTTACCCTACGCTTGAATCTCGAGACGAGATTCTTGTTTAGTGGGGGTGAGTTGTCACATCCCTAGTTCTGACAATGTCTAGTGCATGCATTAGAGTGTTACATCATGTTTAAATTTCATTTAAACCTGAGATGGGGATTGACTAAGCCCTAACACCAAATGAATTCAACTAGGGTCAAAATAAAACCTTTTTTCATTGAACTCAAAATGTCCTCTAAAAATGTTCAACATTTCTGGTTTGAGGTGGAAGCATCTACCAAAAATGGTTTATATTTTTGCAGGGCATATTTGGTCACTGAATTAAACCATATTGTATTTGACTTTGGGCATTTAAATACTATAAATAATTTAAATGTTCAAATAAATGTTGGAAAATTGTTAGGGGTCACTGAAATAATTCAGAAAGCACCCATAACTGTTTCCAGGATTTTATAAAATGATTTGATATTTTAAATCAATCAAAATCAAATTGCAGAAAATAGAAAAGATAAAACAGAACAGAATTATAAAAGAGAGAGAGAAAGATCCGTACCTGGGCCACTTACCTGTAGCCGGCCCAGCTCCCCCACCTGGCGGCCCAGCCCACCTCCTCCCCCTTGTCTTCTTCCTCCCCTCGCACCGAAGCAGCTCGGTGGCGAGCGCCGATGCCGCCTCGGCCACCTCCTGCTTCCACCGAGGCGTTCCCGAGCCTCCCCCTCACGCCACGCACTTCCCCTCGCCCCCTGCACCTCCCCTCTCTTCCCCTGGACCCCGTTCTCTCCTCTGCTTTCCTCCCTGCACGCGCCCGAGCGGAGCTCGTCGTCGCCGACGCCGTTCGCCGTAGCCACCGTGCTCCTCGCTGCCACCCGAAGTACCCAGGAGATCCGCCTCGACCACCTCTTCTTCCTCGCCGAGAAGCGCACCGCGGGAGCCCCTGCAACGTCGCCACCGCCGGCTTCTTCAACCTCGGGACCGCCGGCCATCTTCGTCAAATTCGTCGGCTCGGGTGCCTCCCCGAGCTCCCCGAGGCCACCGTCGCAACCCCTGTGAGCTACTCTTCCATTCCCCCTCCTCCTCGCGCTCGTTCCCGTACCCTAGCCGCCTTTCCGCCGGACCCGAGAGCTCGCCGCCGCCGTGCCTCGTCACCACCGTGGCTGGAGTCGTTGCAGCTCGAAGCCGAGCACACCACCGCACTCAACATGTCTCCAGGAGCCCGTAGCCGCCACTAGCTTCCCCTCCCGTGCCCCCGAACGCCAACCCCGACCTCGCCCGAGCTCCGGCCGCCGCAAAAGAGCTCGCCGCCGGCAGCTCCGGCCACCCCAGCCTCCGCCACCGCCACCGTTGGATGCGCCACTCCACCCTCTCCCCGTAGCTGCTCCCTGCGCGCCAAAAGAGCCCCTGTAGTTGGTTTCCGACGCGCACCACCGCGTCTGGCCTCGCCGGCGTCAAGCCGCCGGTGGGTCTGACCACGTTGACCACGGCGGGACCCCCCCCCCTTTCTGGGTCGATGACAGGTGGGGCCAGCCCCCCCTGTTAATTAGTTTAGTTATTTTATTTTAACTACCCCCTCTGCTGATGCTGACAGGTGGGCCCCCGCCATCAGGTGATTAGCTTAAGCTAATCACCACCTAATCTAACCCCAGAGCCACTGACATGTGGGCCCTAGTGCCCTAATCCTTAATTAAACTAAAATAAACCCCCCCTGTTTAACCTGTGATGCTGACATATGGGTCCCACAGGTCAGGTTTGACCTAGAGGCGCCCTGTTGACCTGCTGACGTCAAGGTGATGTCATGCTGACGCATTAAATGATTTTCTGGATTTAAAATAAATCAGAAAATTCCAGAAAATTGTTTAAACTTCAATAAATCATAGAAAATTAACCGTAACTCCAAATTAAATAAATTATATATGAAAAATTATCAGAAAAATTCAAGGAATCCATCTGTACCATTTTCATGCATGTTAGAACAACTTATAGCTGCTGTTCAGCACAAATCACATTAATAGCATTTAAATAATCACATGTGGAGTTTGAATTTGAACCTAGGCTTCAAACCAACTCCATTTAACTTGTTGCTAGATGCATTAGCCCAAAACACATTCATTTTGCTATGTCATGATCATGCATCATATTGTGCATTGCATTGATTGTGTTCCTTCTGTGTTGCCGGTATTTGTCCCCTCTCGATAGATGTGATACCGATGATGTGATCGTTGACACTGATGAAGACTCAATGTTATCTTCAGAAGTGCCAGGCAAGCAAAACCCCCTTGTTCATTCCGATACAATCCCACTCTCTCGCTCCTGCTCTCTTTTACTGCATTAGGACAACAACAACATATTGTTACTTGCTGCGGTAGCTGAACCCCTTTATCCTTTGCATGACCTGTCATTGCCACAGTAAATAGATGAAAACCCACTAGCATGAGTAGGAGTTGTTTGAGCCCTGATGTGCCTACTCATTCATGTTTGTTCGTCATGCCTGCTACTGCTTAGAGTTGAGTCAGGTCTGATTCATCGGGGATGAATCAGAGGCGTGTGAACATGTCCCCATGTGTGTGAGCTAAGTGTGTGAACACGATTTGGTAAAGGTAGCGGTGAGAGGCCATGTAGGAGTACATGGTGGGTTGTCTCATTGCAGCCGTCCTTAGGAACTGAGTTCTGTGTTTGTGATCCATGACCAGCTACTACCACACATTGGAATGCTTAAGTGCCCCTCTCGACTTATTAATCAACATGATCTCTGTCCAGGAGTTGCAACTAGTTTCTGGTGTTTGTAGGTAGTGTTAGTAGTCTACCAAGTGGCACCCGGTACAGGTGGGCTTGGGACAGACTAGGCACAGTGGCACGGTGTACCAAGTGGCACCCGGTTGGTGGGCTTGGGAACCCTGCTCACATCGTTTGGGGCCGTGAGCAACACCCCGGCCGGATCTCCTTGCGGATGGAACCCGAATAGGCGATAAACCTGGACGAGAGACTTGTTCGGTTAGTCAGGTCGTGGCCGACTCCCTCGCCCGGCTTCCGCTTGAAGGTTGCCGAGGTACATGACGTGTACAGGGCGGTAAGTGGCGAGAGCGTGTGTGAAGAAGTACACCCCTGCAGGGTTAACATCATCTATTCGAATAGCCGGATTCCTCGGATATGGAAACGTGGACCCCTTGTACAGTTCATAGACAAGTGAAAGTGGATACTCTAAAATACGCAAGATAAGCGTGAGTGCTATGGATGGCATTCTCGTAGGGAGACGGGAGCGGATCCATAGTGGTGTATTGATATGGTGAATATGTGGACTCGTGTGTGCCACCTCAAAGAGTTACTTGCAGTCGTAGTTCAGGATAGCCACCGAATCAAAGCTGGCTTGCTGCAGTCAAACTCCACCATCCCCTTTGTTGATAATGAGGCATATGTAGATAGATCTGATGTAAGTCTTGCTGGGTACATTTGTACTCACGTTTGCCCATTTTATGTTTTGCAGAGAGACTTCAGTCTCACTAGTAGTTCCGCGTGGACTTCGACGTTTAGCTTGATACCTCAGCAACGATCTTGTGCCCTCAGCAGGATCTGATAAATAGTCAGGCTTCTCAGCCCTTTTCATTTATAGATGTCTGTACTCAGACATGATAGCTTCCGCTTGTGCTTTGACTTGTATGTTCTGATTGTTGGGTCATGAGACCCCTGTTTGTAATATCTCGCTCCTCGGAGCCTATTGATTAAAATATTTGAGTCGTAGAGTCATGTTGTGATGCCATGTTGTAGTTGCACATATCGAGCATATTGTGTGTATGTTATTGAAATGCTTGGTATGTGTGGGATCTGACAACCTAGTTGTTTATCCTTGGTAGCCTCTCTTACCGGGAAATGTCTCCTAGTGTTTCCACCGAGCCATGGTAGCTTGCTACTGCTCCGGAACACTTAGGCTGGCCGGCATGTGTCCTTCTTCGTTCCTGTGTCTGTCCCTTCAGGGAAATGTCACGCGATGAATACCGGAGTCCTGTTAGCCCGCTACAGCCCGGTTTACCGGAGTCCTGCTAGCCCAGTGCTACAGCCTGGATTCACTCGCTGATGACCGACACGTTCGATGCTGGGTCATGGATGCCTGTCCCTGTAAGTCTGTGCCACTTTGGGTTTACGACTAGCCATGTCAGCCCGGGCTCCTTATCATATGGATGCTAGCGACGCTATCATATACGTGTGCCAAAAGGCACAAACGGTCCCGGGCAAAGGTAAGGCGACACCCGTGGGAATACCGTGCGTGAGGCCGCAAAGTGATATGAGGTGTTACATGCTAGATCGATGTGGCATTGAGTCGGGGTACTGACACACACTGAGCTTTGTCAGTTGGATGCCATCTCACAAGTAATGGCTCTGAAGGCTCAGTTCAACTTGGGCAGAGAATGCTATGACGCAATTATGACAGTATTTGGACGCTTTCTACCCAAAGGCCATGTGCTGTGAAATATTTGTGCTGATAATTGTTGGATATAAGAAAAACAGAACAAAAAAGAGGCAGTGCAGGCTCTTTGCCTTCCGCGGCAGACGGCAAAGACCCCTTTGCCGTCGGTGGCAGACGGCAAAGGGGGCACATGGCGCCCACCTGTGCTTCCTGGGGATGGACCATTTGGCCAATTTGCCTACCGTGGCGGACGGCAAAGCCAAGCTGATGGCAAAGACTTTGCCTTTGCCGTCCGTCGGGCGGACGGCAAAAAAGAGCGGGCGCTGACGTATAGCTGACGTCGTCTGGCGGACGGCAAAGAGGCGCTCAAATTTGCCGTCCGCTGGCAGACGGCAAAGGCCGCCTTTAGCCGCCTAATGGAGTGACGCTGGCGGACGTGCAACATTTTGCCGTCCCCCCTCTTTGCCGTCAGCCGCTGTAGGCAAAGGTCTCTTTGCCGTCCGCCATAAAAAGCCGATGGCAAAGGACCTGTTTGCCGACCCTATCTTTGCCGTCACTGTTTGCCGTCTGCGGCGGCGGCAAAGTGCTTTGCCGTCAGCCGTCCCTGCCTTTGCCGTCCGCCATGGCAGACGGCAAAGTACTGGATTCCTGTAGTGCTAGTAGAAAACGCTCGCCGGACTATATCCGGAGAGGCTGCCGATCACGCCTCCACCAGTCGGGGTCCAGGGCCGGACATAGAGGCGGAACCTAATACGGGGCAGACGCCGAATGCTCCTCCTACAGAGGATGCGGACAGACTATCCGCTACAAATTCCGAAGCGGAGAGCGCCATGAATCACAGGCGTCGCCGGGCCGTACTCCGTGACGCTTGTTTCTCCCAAGAGGCATTTGATGCCTTCAACTCAGGAGACGCGTACATCCATGCTGCTCAGAATGGTCTAGCCCGAGCCACGGACCAGTATGTAAGGGATATACGGGTAAGAAAATCTGACGATTATATGTATCAGTAGCCCCTGAGACTTAAAACAGTTGACGCAACTGATTTAAGGATCATTATTTGTGTAGGCTCTTAAAGAGAAGAATTCCCTCCTGTCTCAAGAGCTGGAAGAGTGCAAGGCCCGGCTAGGGGCCGCTGTTGTCGCATTGAAGGAGTCCGGGAAGGGCCCCTCTGGTAACACTTGTTTTCATTTCAAAGAATACAGGTACCAGGTAGTATACGCCATGCATGCAAATCTAACAATAGATGTTGCAGATGACCTCGGAGTGAATCCGGAGGCCGTGGTAGTGAATGCGGCATGTGCTGATCGACAGCTAAATGCTGGCGAGCGCGTGCTTACGCGAGTCAGGCAGGAGAAAAATGATCTCCAAGACGCTAATATCCGGCTAGGCGTGGAACTGAAAGATGTCCGAGCCCAGCTTGCGGACTCCGTGAAGGAGAATAAGTGGCTTCGGCGCGACATTTTTAGTAAGTGCTTGAACGAACTTTTTAAAGGAGTTCGGCGAAGAAGCCGGCTAACAGAGTTATGGCTACAGGTATGCTGACGGGTCGTCCTGCGGAGGAGATGCCTGGGTCTTCGAGTGATCTTCTACCAGAGCTCTCACAACTGCACGAGCAAGTTCTGCAGGTGATGCAGGGTATTGCCCAAGACTTGTGGCCATCCGCATCCCCGCCAGGAGGCATGGGGGAGCTTATAGAGAAGCTCAAGGGAGTGCGGTGGCGCTTCCGATTATGGAAGATATCGACCTGCCAACAAGGTGCAAGGGAAGCCTGGGCTATGGTGAAGACGCGATATACCAAAGCTGACCCAAACCATATGGCCGAGGTCGGACCTGTGGGGCCCGATGGGAAAGAAATCCCCTCAGTTTAGTGCATGACCAAGTAGAATTAGCCGCAAAGTATTCCCAACAGGATTGTAGGCTAGACAGCCTATTGGACGGTATGGAAGAAGAATTTAATCAGTCATAGCGACTGTCGGTGTCAAAACCGGCGGATCTCGGGTAGGGGGTCCCGAACTGTGCGTCTAGGCGGATGGTAACAGGAGACAAGGGACACGATGTTTTTACCCAGGTTCGGGCCCTCTCGATGGAGGTAAAACCCTACTCCTGCTTGATTAATATTGATGATATGGGTAGTACAAGAGTAGATCTACCACGAGATCAAGGAGGCTAAACCCTAGAAGCTAGCTTATGGTATGATGGTTGTTCATCCTACGGACTAAAACCCTCCGGTTTATATAGACAATGGAGAGGGCTAGGGTTACACAGAGTTGGTTACAATGGTAGGAGATCTACATATCCGTATCGCCAAGCTTGCCTTCCACGCCAAGGAAAGTCCCTTCCGGACACGGGACGAAGTCTTCAATCTTGTATCTTCATAGTCCAGGAGTCCAGCCGAAGGTATAGTCCGGCTATCCGGACACCTCCTAATCCAGGACTCCCTCAGTAGCCCCTGAACCACGCTTCAATGACGATGAGTCCGACGCGCAGATTGTCTTCGGCATTGCAAGGCGGGTTCCTCCTCGAACTACTTCATAGAAGATTTTGAACACAAAGGTAGTGTCCAGCTCTACAAAATAAGTCTCCACATATTGCCATAGAGAGAATAATATTTACACAAATCTAATCTGCTGACATATTCCATAGCATGACATCACACCACGGCCAAGTCTTTATTCGAATCATTTTACTGTCCCACCTCAGCGCGTTTAGCAAGGCGGTTTCCTTGGCATGTCTTGTCAAAGCAGAGATCGTGTCCCCTTATTTCGGGATTCTCATCATTACGGGTATGGGTAACCCAACCGCGCCATTGATTACGGCGCTTGGGAGATAAGCGAGTTTTACCAGGCTAGTGGGGACGCATAGTCGCGTCCGCCCATATAAGGGGATAAGGATCCACCTTTTCATCCATGCCTTCTTCCTCCTTTGCCTATCCATTTCCGCGCACTTTAGCTCTAGCGCCCAAGTCCGCACACCCCACCTCAACCTTCTCTAGCCATGTCCGGAGCGGGAGGCAAGTGTATGGTCTCCTCCGTCACGGAGGGACACATCAAAAAACTGAGGAATGTCGGATACTTGTCCAACGACATTGCGCACCGGCTTCCCGAAGAGGGGCAGCTCATCCCCACCCCTAGGCCCCATGAGAGGGTGGTGTTCCTCCCCCATTTCCTCTGCGGACTGGGCTTCCCTCTCCACCCATTTGTCCGGGGGCTCATGTTCTACTATGGCCTGGATTTCCACGATCTGGCCCCGAACTTTGTCCTCAACATCTCAGTGTTTATCGTCGTGTGCGAGGCTTTCCTCTGCATCCGCCCCCATTTCGGCCTATGGCTCAAGACTTTCAATGTCAAGCCGAAGGTGGTGCGCGGCACCCAGGCGGAGTGCGGAGGCACCATGGTGGGCAAGATGCCCAACGTCCTATGGCTCGAGGGCTCCTTCGTGGAGACCCTAAAGGGGTGGCAATCGGGGTGGTTTTACATCACCGAGCCGCGCGACCCTGAATGGGTCATAGCCCCCGAGTTCCGATCTGGACCCCCTACGCGGCTCACCTCCTTGAAAGAGACGGGCCTGTCGCGGGTAAAAAAGGAGAGCTAACCGGACTCCAAACATGCATCCAAACCCTGGTGGACAAGAAGCTCAAACTTGTCAACGTAGTCCAGGTTATGCTCATCTGCCGGATCCTCCCGTGTCAACAACGGGCTTTCAACCTGTGGGAGTTCGACTCGGCAGCATCAAACTCTGAGCAGGCTCTTCGACACGACGTACGAAGATGCCTGGAAGGTGCTTTTCAAGGGCGCCGAAGCCCCCGCATCCGCTACCGAGGATCGCGGATTCAGCACGCAGCGTCACGCTAGTGCGGTAAGCTGTTTTTACCTTTTACAGGGTATTAGTTTTTCATAGTTTGACTCCATGCAGGATCTAAGCTCCATTAGCTTTGACAGGATTAGCAGGAGACGTCCGGACAGATCAACTGTCCGGCTCCTTTGCCCGAAGGCCCAGCAAACGATCGCTTGGCGAAGCTGCTGTTTCCGGCACCCTATGTGGTGCCGGAGAAGAAGGCCAAGAAGAAGGCCACGGGGACTCGAAAGAGTGCCCGGCGCCTGGAGGTGTCGGATTCATCATCCAACGACTCCAAGACGCACTCCTCCCTTGAAGACGAGGAGGAGGAAGAAGAGAACTCTCCCCTTCCAGCGGGGGGAGGGAAGAAAAGGAAGGTCGGCCCAACTGGGGAGGCCGAAGGGTCCAAGAAGGGGAAGACCCTTCCTCCGGACTACTCCACCAACACCGACGACGGCGAAGAGGAGTGGCCGCACAGGGCCAAGCCCCTGGCGAGAAGTATTCGGACACCAGAGCAATTCATAGTGTTCCTTTCTTGCACAGCTCCTCCTTACGTCGAATATGACTATGCAGTCCGCCCAAGGCCGGGCTCGACGAGTCGTCGAGTGGCTCCCTGGATTCGTCGAATGTGAATTCGCTTCCGACGGCTACCTCCCCCCACCCTACGGACGATGCCGAGGTGGTGTCCCAACAGGTTCCAAGCCAGGAGGAGGTGGTCCTGGAGGAGCCGCAAGGCGACCTCCCGGACTCCAGGCATAAAGGGGATAGAACAACCAAGGGCTCCAAGTCCGACTTTAAGCCGGACACCGTGCCGGAACCTTCAACGGTTTCGGACTCCGGTAGGCAGCCTCCTTCCAAGAGGAGCAAGCCTACCGAGCCGGTGTCCTCCATCCAACCGGAGGCACCAGACAATTTGCTGGAGGTGCTTAATGGCGCCTCCATCGACGAGGAGCACCGCACTACTATGAGTGCGGTGATCCAGAAGGTTCAGTCCGCCAAGAGCGGACTGACTGAAGCCTGTGCCAGCCTTCTAACAGGCTTTGAGGTAAGTAAAGAATATGTAAAAATATTACCGCATAGACAGTAGCCCCTGATGCTCTGTTCGGCGTTCAGAAAGAAAAGCCGAATAGAGGATCTAATAACATTCGCAGGAGTCTAACATAATCAAGTCAATATGCGTATGCAGGCTTCATTGCTGGCCTCCGCCGCACTGACTGCGGAGGTGGATACGCTGAAGCAAAACCTCGCGCGGTCCGAGAACGAGCTCGGCCATGCCAAGAGGCAACTCGAGGAGAAGGAAGGTAAGTAATACCTTGCGCAAGTATATAGAGAAGATGTGGTTGCAAAAAATGACAGGATCAACATGGTATTATAGGGGCCACGACCGAGGTGGCAACCCTTAAGAAAGCGCTGTCCGAGGCCGAAAATAGAGCGGCCGCGGAGTGCACAGAGAGAGGGAAGCAGGAGGCGCGGGTGGAGGAGGTGCAGAAAGAGCTCCAGGCTCTCGTGAAAAAACACGAGAGTTTGGAGCTTGACTCAAAGACGTAAGCGTCCAAGCTTGCGGCAGCCCTCGAAAGCGCGAAGTCTGCCAAGGCCGAAGCCTAGAAAGCCCTCCAAGAAATTGAAGAGATGAAGAAGATAGCGGCGGGTAAGGCATTCTTTATGCAAAGCAAGCACGTGAAAGTGAATTACTTGTTAATTACTCGAGTCTAGAGCTCTCCAGGAGCATTCGCAGATTTGGCCCGCAGTGCGTCTGATGCCGCCGCCTACTATCGAGCCGAGGAGGGGAGCTCGACGGAGAAGGTGTTCTGGTCTCAGTATGCTGAGGCCGGACACCTGGTGCCTTTGAGCGACCAGCTGAAGCAAATGGTCGAGCTCCACAAGGTGGTCGAACAGGCCATAAAGGGCCTCATAGTTTGGCTTTGGCCTGGAGAGGCTCTGCCTGGTAGCTACTTCAGGATGGTGAGGCGGGTGGTGGATGCCTGTCCACGGCTTGAAGTAATTAAGCGCTCCGTCTGCATCGAAGGTTCCCGTAGGGCGCTTGCCCGTGCTAAAGTGCACTGGGGCAAAATGGATGCGGAGAAGCTGGTGAAGGACGGGACGCCGCCGGGCAAGGAGCATCGTGTCCCGGAAGCATATTATGAGGGCGTCCTGAAGGGTGCCCGCCTTATAGCGGATGAATACTCCAAAGATTTAATTTTTGAGTAAACTCGCATTTGTGATCCTGTACGCTGAAAACTTGTTCATATGCGCTAAGCAACGCTTTTGAATTTAAAATATTACCTTCTGTGCGCCCATTTATCAAATTTGAGAGATGGCGAGTCATCGGCTTCTGCCCCCATGCCACGAGTGTTGGGGTGTTCGGGATAAACATGATCGCTCTTTTTCCCATTCTTGGGTCCTTCGAGGGAGGCGCTCAACGCAACGAACAAGGAAATCAGACTATAATGCTTGAAAACTCTCACTTAGCCATAGAATTCTATAATTTTAAATTTCGGCGAAGCCCCTAGTGTTCGGAAGACCGAGTTCGGGGTGCTATCCACGCCTAAGCCGGACAAAACCGACTCCTCGCTCTAAGCGGCATAAGTCTTTAGGGACTCGAAAACCTCTCGAACAGCGACCAGCTCTCGCCTCATCATGACGGTCAGTTTTAGCTTTCTCTACTGAGGTGCTTAGCCCAGCTCAACTAGGGCACAATCACAGTAGTTCTCCTAGTGCTACCTTAGCCGATATAACGGAATGTAAGGTACCAAAACATAGGAGCCGGGCAAACCCAACTATTGACCCAAGACATGATTCGGAGCCGATGCATATAATGCTATAAGTTCAGGGTGCCGCACTTGTGGAAGTGTTCGGACTTCTCACACCGTATTGTGGGGTACTTAAGCCCATGGCGTATCGGCCGTACCAAAGTGTACGGGTGCAACATGTCATTAATGAACATAAATTCATAAAAAGAGTAATGCAATAATAGACGGAAGCTATGCATTGTTTATTTTAAAAAAGCTATGATCAAAGCAGAACGATACAAATAGTGCAATAAGCAAAAGATGGGACTATTTAACATGTCCTTTCCAGGGGCGAGCTGCGGAATGGTATGTGAAACAGGTATACTGCTCGTTATAGAGACCACCTTAGAGTTCCATAGTGCGGTGCAGCTTTGTGCTTCCCTGGTTGTATCGTTTGTGCGGCAATTTTTACTGCCGAACAAGCCTTCCGAAGAATGGAGTCCTGAAAATAAGAGAAAATTAAGAAATCGGCAGCCCCTAGTGCGGTTTAAGCCGCGTTTTGGGCGTGCCGTGATGGTGCCCCTCCCCCTGTGCCCATGGTATTTCCAGAGCGTCGTTATGTACGCGCAACACATGTTTCACAAGTTCGCGAGGGCTGGGGTTGGGGCCGCATTGCTACGCTTGCTCGGAACGTGCTAGGCGGTCTTGTTGTAGGTTATTCCGGGCGCGCTTGACGGTGTCCAGACGTTTAATGGCCGGACTGGAGAATTGCCTTGAGAGGCTGCTTTATACTTCCGCTGCGATAGCCGCCGTATGCTCCTCCATTCGGAGAGAGCATTCGGTGTTTCCATTGACCGTGATGACTCCTCGAGGGCCTGAGATCTTGAGCTTGAGGTATGCGTAGTGCGGCACTACATTGAACTTGGCGCGCTTGATGGATCTCCGGATAATTTCCGAAGACCACTTCAAGTGTAACCGATCATGTACAGTTGGCCTCTACACCTGGTATGACGCCTTTAAAGGTCAATTTAGTGGGTTTAATCCTCGAGGGATCGATGCCCATTTTCCGCACTGTATCCTGGTAAAGAAGGTTCAGGCTGCTGCCGCCGTCCATAAGGACTCTAGTGAGGTGAAATCCGTCAATAATTGGGTCTGGAACCAATGCGGCGAATCCGCCATGACAAATGCTAGTGGGGTGGTCCCTTCGATCAAAAGTGATCGGGCAGGAAGACCATGGGTTGAACTTTGGGGCGACTGGCTCCATCGCGTCACGCTTCCGCTCCCTCTTGTGGACGTGGGTTGTGTATATCATGTTCAGCGTCCGCACTTGTGTGGGAAAACCTTTCTGTCCACTGTTGTTCGGCGGCCGGGGCTCCTCCTCGTCATCGCTATGCAGCCCCATGTCTCTACTTTCGGCATTTAACTTGCCTGCCTGCTTGAACACCCAACAATCCCTGTTGATGTGATTGGCTAGTTTTTCGGGGATGCCATGTATCTGGCATGAGCGGTCGAGTATTCGGTCCAAACTGGACGGGCCCGGAGTATTTCTTTTGAATGGCTTTTTCCGCTGACCGGGTTTAGAGCCTCTGAATCCGGCATTAACTGCCATATCCTCAGTATTGTTGCTGTTAATGCGGCGCTTTTGCTTGTTGCGACGCGACCTGCCACTGCTGTCCTTGGTATCCGAATTACCAGGGCTCTTAGTCATGTTATTGCTGCGAGCTAGCCAGCTGTCTTCTCCCACGCAAAAGTGGGTCATAAGTGTGGTGAGGGCTGCCATTGAAAGCACCAATGTCGGTGTCAAAACCGGCGGATCTCGGGTAGGGGGTCCCGAACTATGCGTCTAGGCGGATGGTAACAGGAGACAAGGGACACGATGTTTTTACCCAGGTTCAGGCCCTTTCGATGGAGGTAAAACCCTACTCCTGCTTGATTAATATTGATGATATGGGTAGTACAAGAGTAGATCTACCACGAGATCAAGGAGGCTAAACCCTAGAAGCTAGCCTATGGTATGATGGTTGTTCGTCCTACGGACTAAAACCCTCCGGTTTATATAGACACCGGAGAGGGCTAGGGTTACACAGAGTCGGTTACAATGGTAGGAGATCTACATATCCGTATCACCAAGCTTGCCTTCCACGCCAAGGAAAGTCCCTTCCGGACACGGGACGAAGTCTTCAATCTTGTATCTTCATAGTCCAGGAGTCCGACCGAAGGTATAGTCCGGCTATCCGGACACCCCCTAATCCAAGACTCCCTCAGCGACTGTGTACTTCAAGTGACATATGTAATGTCCTAGCCGGATTGTAAATCATTTGTTATGGCGGACCTTTTCGCTTCGACCGCTGGACCCGATAGTCCGGAGTGTATCTGAATACCCACTCGGTTATGTAAAAACCAGGGTATGCATGGAGACCAGGCGTAGGGGTCATAAGTGCTTGAACAGACAAGTACCCAACTACCTATGTTATATTACATGGGTAGTAAGAAACATCTTCCAGGGAGAATAGTTCCGTTAAGGGTTCCTTTCCCTGGGTACGCATGCCCTAATGTGCATGTCCGAACTGTGAAAAGAGACGTGGGCTATAAACATCCGAGGGCGTGTTTCAAATTAAATAAAAGTCATCTTTTATTCATCGACCGAATATTCCCTTAAGAACGCTAGCTTTCGGCTTCACCCAGTCTGAGGTACACATCCGACTGACCCGGCAGTAACAATCGCAGAGGTGCTCCCCTTATGCCCTAGCCGAATTAACGGGAATGCAGGGCATAAATACAAGAGCCAGGCAACCCATCTTGGCCAAAACTTAAGTCATATCGATGCATATAATGGTGAAAAAAGGTACATGTGGAAGAATAACACATGTGTGGGACACAAAGCCCAGAAAAATAGTTGGATTAAGCTTCTGTATAAGAAGCCCCCAGGTATAATGAGCGCGGTTAGCACGGCAAGATTGTGTAACCAAGACACAAGTTTAGTGTTTTAGGGCCTTAATGAGAAATAAAAAGAGAGAAAGAGAGAAAAGACAGATACGCAAAAAAAATGACAGAGGGAAGGAGACGAACATAGAGTCCGGCGCTAGGCGTAGAATCTTTGGAGTCTGGCTGCGTTCCATGGGTTTGGCTCGAGTCGATTATCCGATGCATCTCGCAGACGGTACGCTCCACCGGTCAGAACCTGGTCGATAATGAATGGACCTTCCCATTTGGGCTTGAGCTTCTTCTTTTTCTTCTCCAGCAGGCGTAGAACTAGTTCGCCAACGTTTTAGGTTTTGGCCCATACTTCTCTGCTTTGATACCTTTGAGCCTATTGCTAACAGAATGCGGAACGGGCCTTTGCCACGTCACGCTCCTCCTCCAGTGCGTCCAAACTGTCCTGCCGATCGAGCTCGGCCTCTTTTTCTTCGTACATGCGCACTCGAGGTGAGTCATGAATTATGTCACAAGGTAGAACCGCCTCTGCGCCGTACACCATAAAGAACGGTGTGTATTCGGTAGTGCGATTCGGCGTGGTCCACAGCCCCCATAGTACGGAGTCGAGCTCCTCTACCCAGTGCATGTTTGATTCCTTTAAGGACCGCGCTAGTTTGGGTTTAATGCCGCTCATTATAAGACCATTTACTCGCTCGACTTGACCGTTAGTTTGCGGGTGATAGACAGAAGCATAATCGAGCTTGATGCCCATATTGCTGCATGAAAGTTTCACCTTGTCGGCTGTAAAATTCGTGTCGTTGTCAGTGATGATGCTTTGGAGGATGCCATAACGGTGTACAACCCCAGATATGAAGTCTATCATCGGTCTGGATTCAGCCGTTTTGACGGGTTTGGCTTCTATCCATTTGGTGAATTTATCCACCATGACAAGTAAGTATTTTTTCTTATGGTTTCCCCCTTTAAGGGGTCTAACCATATCAAGCCCCCAGACCGCGAAGAGCCAAGTAATGGGGATTGTATGGAGAGCGGTAGGTAGCATATGGCTTTGGTTTGCAAAAAGCTGGCAACCGATGCAATGTTGGACCAGATGCTGCGCATCTGCCCGGGCCGTCGACCAATAAAAACCTGTACGAAAGGCCTTGCTTACAAGGGCCCAGGCTGCGGCGTGGTGGCCGCCGAGTCCGGCATGGATTTCTGCCAAAATCTTCCGCCCTTCCTCTTCGGAGATGCACCTTTGAAGGACTCCGGTAGTGCTTTTCTTATAAAGCTCTCCCTCGTGGACCTTGTAGGTTTAGATCGCCGCACTATGCAACGTGCCTCATTTTGGTCCTCGAGTAGTTCCTGCTTGGTTAGGTAGGCCAGGAATGGTTCTGTCCACGGGGCGATGACGGCCATTATTACGTGGGCTAAAGGTGTTATTTTGATGGCAGAGCCTCCGATTGTGTCAGAGTGTCCGGGATCTGGTGTTGTGGCCGGATCCGGACTATTATTGCCGGTGTCCCCTTCCCATACCATGGATGGATTAAACAGTTTTTCCAGGAAGATGTTAGGTGGGACAGGGTCGCGCTTAGCGCCGATACAGGCAAGGATATCCGCCGCTTGATTATTTTCCCGAGCCACATGGTGGAATTCAAGCCCCTCGAACCGAGCTGACATTTTGAGGACGACATTGCGATATGCCGCCATTTTTGGATCCTTGGCATCGAAGTCTCCATTTATTTGGGATATTGCAAGGTTTGAATCCCCATGCACCTCCATGCGTTGAATGCCCATGGAAACCGCCATCCGGAGACTATGTAATAGGGCCTCGTATTCGGCTGTGTTATTGGAGTCTGTGTATAGTATTTGGAGTACGTATTGAACTGTATCTCTGGTGGGGGACGTCAGGACGATGCCAGCCCCCAGACCAACCAGCATTTTAGAGTCGTTGAAGTGCATGATCCAATTGGAGTACGCGCCGTACTCTTTAGGGAGTTCGGCTTTTGTCCATTCGGCGATGAAATTGGCCAGTACTTGTGACTTAATGGCTCGCCGTGGTTTATATGTTATGTCGAACGGGAGGAGCTCGATATCCCATTTGGCAATCCGGCTAGTGGCATCGCGGTTGTTTATTATGTCGTTAAGTGGTACTTCGGAGGCCACCGTAATTGAACACTCTTGAAAGTAGTGTCGTAATTTCCAGGATGCCATGAATACCGCGTATGCTATCTTTTGATAATGTGGGTACCGTGATTTGCATGGAGTGAGGACAGTAGATACATAATATACCGGCCTTTGAAGTGGGAATTTATGTCCGTCAGTCTCTCGTTTGACGACGAGCATTGCGCTTACAACTTGGTGAGTTGCCGCTATATATAATTGCATTGGTTCACCAACATTTGGTGCGGCCAAGATTGGGTTGGTGGCCAGGATGGCTTTTATTTCTTCTAATCCGGCCGTGGCTGCGTCTGTCCATTCGAAGTGTTTGGTGCACCGAACAAGGCGATAAAGGGGGAGTGCCTTTTCTCCTAATCGGGAGATGAAGCGGCTTAAGGCCGCCACACATCTAGTTAACTTTTGGATTTGCTTGAGGTCAGTTGGGATAGCCAACTGCGACAGAGCCCGGATCTTAGCCGGGTTTGCTTCAATTCCTCTGCTGGAGACGATAAAGCCCAGGAGCTTTCCAGCGGGTACGCCGAAAAAGCATTTTTCCGGATTGAGCTTAATGTCGTATGTTCAGAGATTGTTGAATGTGAGCCTCAGCTCATCTATTAAGGAGTCGACATGTCTGGTTTTAACGACCACATCGTTGATGTATGCCTCCACTATTTTGCCAATATGCTTTTCCACACATGTCTGAATCATGCGCTGATACGTTGCACCGGTGTTTTTGAGCCCGAAGGGCATTGTGTTAAAATAGAAGGGGCCGTATGGAGTGATGAATGCTGTTGCGGCTTGATCGAACTCCGCCATCTTAATTTGGTGGTAACCGGAGTATGTGTCGAGGAAGCACAATGAGTCGTGTCCTATGGTAGCGTCAATAATTTGATCGATGCGAGGGAGGGGAAGGGATCCTTTGGGCACGCATTATTAAGGTCCTTGAAGTCGACGCATAGGCGCCAGGATTTGTCCTTCTTTGGCACCATCACCAGGTTTGCTAGCTATTCCGGATGCTTTATTTCTCTAATGAATCCGGCCTCCAGTAGCTTGGCTAGCTCCACTCCCATGGGTTGTCGCTTAGGTTCGGAGAAACGCCGAAGAGTCTGCTTGACCGGCTTGAATCCTTTTAGAATGTTAAGGCTATGCTCGGCCAGCCTACGTGGGATTCCTGGCATGTCTGAAGGATGCCAGGCGAATACGTCCCAATTGTCGCGCAGGAACTCCCGTAGTGCGGCGTCTATGGCAGGGTTTAATTGTGCCCCGATGGATGCTGTTTTTGTGGGGTCCATTGGATGGACTTGAAATTTGACTATTTCATCCGCTGGTGGAGGTGGACTTGGATCTTTTGTCTAGCATCACGTCGTCCCTATCCACTGTGGAGCGCAGCGCAGTTAACTCGTCCGCCACAAGGGCTTCGGATAGTGTCTCGAGGGCCAGTGCGGCTGTTTTGTTCTCGGGGCGGAGTGCTATGTCCGGATCACTAGCTAGAGTGATGATTCCATTGGGTCCGGGCATTTTTAGCTTCATGTACCCGTAATGGGGTATGGCTTGAAAAATCATGAATGCCTCCCGCCCTAGAAGGGCATGGTATCCGCTACTTAACAGGGCCACTTGGAATGTGATTTCTTCGGACCTGTAATTCTCTGGAGTGCCGAATACCACATCTAGTGTGATTTTCCCAGCACAATGTGCCTCCCGACTAGGGATAATTCCTCAGAAGGTCGTGCTGCTTTGCTCACTACGGTTGCTATCTATTTCCATTTTTTGAAGAGTCTCCTCATAAATGAGGTTTAGTCCGCTGCCGCCGTCCATGAGCACTTTAGTGAGCTGAAAGCCGTCCACAATTGGACTGAGGACCAAAGCGGCTGGTGCTCGGGTTGTTCGGAATTTAGGTTCATCACTGGCATTGAAGGTGATAGCCGTGTCGCTCCATGGATTTATTGTTGCCACGTGGCAGACTTCGACAAGGCTGCGGAGTGCTCGCTTACGCCTATTATTTGAGGCGAAGGTCTCGAAGACTGTCAATACTGTATTGTTATCCACGGGAAGGTACTCTAGGGTTTTTTGTATGAGGATATCCTCACCGCTCTTGGCCACCTGCCGGAGTACCCAACATGCTCTAAGGCTATGTGTTGGTATGGTATCTATTGTACTATGAATTTTGCAGGGCCCGTTAAGCCATCCTTCCAATACGGTTCCATGCCCTGTAGTGGGCTTTTACTTCTTTGTAATTGAGTCAGGCGACTTATGAGAGTGCACCCTTTTAGTTCGGACTGGGGGTTGTGTCAGAGCCGGATTATCCCAAAATTTTGTTTGGGTTTTCCAGGCGCTTTCCATTGCACAGTACTTTCGTATTATGGCCGCCAAGTCAGCGAAGTGTGCTATGTCACGGAGAATTATGGCGTTGAAGATTCCCTTGTCTGTGCAATTGTTGCAAAAGAACAAAATTGCGTCTTCCTCGCGACAGTCCTTGACCTTGTTCATTACAAGGAGGAATCTGGCTCAATAGTGATGTACTGTCTCTTGGGGCGCTTGCCTAATGTGGGAAAGATCGTTTGTATCTGGGTGGGTGGGTGGATTTAAGTCCGGACCTTGACCCAATCTGAGACCCTAGGGCAGGGGAGTTTCCGATCTTGGAAGTTCGGGCTCCGGGATGTTGCCCCGTAGGTTCGGTATGCAGCCTGATTCTAGGTTTAGGGTTGGGGTGATGTCGTCCCATGAGCGGGTATCCGGCTCGGAGAGCTCGGGAATCCGGACATAGTTCGTCCTCAGGATAGAGGGAGAATTGCCGCATTGCTCCTCCACCACCGCTATCTGATGGGTGACCGGCAGAGAGTTAATCTCCCTTTCGTCGGGTTTAAGCCCGATCCGATCGTAGTCCGTAGCGACTCCCAGAGCGGCGATGCGATCCAAGAGCTCGTTCAAAGTGGAGAGCTCAATTGGATCCATCTGCTCGGCGAATTTCGAGCCGATGTGGAGGCTATTTTCGATAACCCAAGAAGTCATCATTGGTGCAACGGCCGAGCGGGCGGTCATGATGAAGCCGCCTAGTCGGAGAGTTTGGCCTACAGCCAGGGGTCCCCCAGAGGTGATGTTGTCCTTGACAACGAGACGAGCCATCCCTCCTTATGATGACGACACAGTGGAACTCTCAATGAAAGCACCAATGTCGGTGTCAAAACCGGCGGATCTCGGGTCGGGGGTCCCGAACTGTGCGTCTAAGGCGGATGATAACAGGAGGCAGGGGACACGATGTTTACCCAGGTTCGGGCCCTCTTGATGGAGGTAATACCCTACGTCCTGCTTGATTGTTCTTGATGTTATGAGTATTACAAGAGTTGATCTACCACGAGATCATAGAGGCTAAACCCTAGAAGCTAGCCTATGGTCTGATTGTATGTTGTCCAACGGACTAGACCCTCCAATTTATATAGACACCAGAGGGGGCTAGGGTTACACAAGTTCGGTTACAAGGGAGGAGATCTAAATATCCGTATTGCCTAGCTTGCCTTCCACCCCAAGGAGAGTCCCATCTGGACACGGGACAAAGTCTTCAATCTTGTATCTTCATAGTCCAACAGTCTGGCCAAAGGATATAGTCCGGTTGTCCGGAGACCCCCTATTCCAGGACTCCCTCAGGCGGGGCGGGGTGGCGAGGTGGGGCGGCGGAGCGGCGGGAGCGGCTCGGGCACGGGGCGGCGGCGCGGGTGTGACGAGGGAAGGAGAGAGAGAGAGAGACGTGGGGATGGAGGCTATTTAGTTTAGGTCACGGCTCTTTGTCGTCTGCTAGCGGACGACAAAGAGCCTAACTAATGGACGTTAGTTGGCCACTTTCTTTGCCGGCAGCTAGCCGACGGCAAAGATTCTTTGCCGTCCACTAGCTAACAGCAAAGAAAGTGGCCGTTAGGAGGCCCTCGCTGGTACGCCACCCTCCCTCTTTGCCATCCGCTAGTGGACGACAAAGCTTCTATGCCGTCCACTAGCGGACGACAAAGAACTGGCTAATGGCAAACACCGTCTTTGCCGTCAGCTTTCTATGTGCAAGGGAAAGGGTGGAGCACCCTCCTGAGGGGTAGGACGCTCCCTCCACCCTTGTGGTTGGCTCGGGACTCTTCTGGCCCAACTCTTTTGCTTCGGGGGCTTCTTTTGGTCCATCAAAAATCACTGTAAATTTTCAGCTCGTTTGGACTCCGTTTGATATTCCTTTTCTGTAAAACTCAAAAACAAGGAAAAACAGAAACTGGCACTGGGCTCTAGGTTAATAGGTTAGTTCCAAAAATTATATAAAATAGCATAGAAATGCATATAAAACATTCAACATGGATAATATAATAGCATGGAACAATAAAAAATTATAAATACGTTGAAGACGTATCAGGAGGCACCACTTTAGAACCCGACACGACGAATTGAGGTCCCAGCCTCGAGTGGTAGTGTGAACTGTGGTTACAGCGGTACTACCGCCTATAGGCGGTACTACCGCTTGTGGCTCTTCTCCCCTACTCCGGTGCAAACGAGGGACAACTCCAAGGAAACGGAAGGGGACGATGGATGCAAGAAGAGTGTATGTGTTGATTCCACCCAAACCTTTCCCATGCGGACCCCCTCTTGATAGTACGGTTTTCCCTACGACTCAAGTCCACCAGAAAAGAAATGCGGAAATAAAACCGTCTTCTCTTGAAACTCCGAGGGGCACGAATCGTGTTGTGCCATATGCTTGATAGTCTGAAAAGCTGAATGCACACGATTAGTCTGCAAACATGTTGTCATCAATCACCAAAACCACTTAGGGAGAAATATGCCCTAACAATCTCCCTTTCTGGTGGGTTGATGACAACATGGGATTTGTACAAAGGATATAGCAATAAGAGGTGTGCAGCCCCACAATCTACAAAATATAGATGGGCTCCCCCTAGATGTGTGCACTATTTTAGATATGCTTTTGGAATAAAAAATGCACACATATAGGATCCACACCCCCCCTATATTTTATAGACCATGCCATACTTGCATAAACATAGTAAGATGTAATCATGCAAGAAATAGCAGGAGAGCATACGAATAAACGAATAAAAGCATAAGCATAGGATGCATCTCACACGTAATAACTAACATAAAGTACTAGACATAAATAGAGAGAGATAAGGTAGTTCATACGTATCAAAGCATATGGTCTCGAACACACGGGACGAACATAAACCAAAGCAAACGAATTCGAGCGAGGAAAGCAACTGCAAATGGAGAAACACACTCAACACACGACGTACAGCAAATCCCTACACTCTCTCCCCCTTTGGCATCGAGACACCAAAAGGGTAGAGAGGACACCTAAACACGACGGTGGTAGCAACACTCCAGGACATCACCAATCATGCTCCTCCTCCTCCTCAGACTCTACTACAGCAGCTGAAGGGCCTCCAGTTCCATCATCAGAATCATTCCATGGACAGTGCACACGGATCCAAGCCTCCTTGTCAGTGATCATGTCCTCAGAGCCATCGAAAACAATGAAGCCGACCTATCTCATAACGGCCTTGTCATGACAATGGGCCTTCTGTTGGGGAACGCAGTAATTTCAAAAAAAATTCCGACGCACACGCAAGATCATGGTGATGCATAGCAACAAGAGGGGAGAGTATCGTCTACATACCCTTGTAGACCGTAAGCGGAATCATTATGACAATGCAGTTGATGTAGTCGTACGTCTTCACGATTGACCGATCCTAGTACTGAATGTACGACACCTCCATGATCTGCACACGTTCAGCTCGGTGACGTCCTGCGAACTCACGATCCAGTGGAGCTTTGTGGGAGAGTTTCGTCTGTACGGCGGCGTGATGACGGTGATGATGTTGCTACCGGAACGGGGCTTCGCCTAAGCACCGCTACGATATAGCTGAGGTGGATTATGGTGGAGGGGGCACCGCACACAGCTAAAAGATCAACTAATCAACTTGTGTGTCCATAGGGTGCCCCCTCCCTCGTATATAAAGGAGTGGAGGAGGGGGAGGGCCGGCCCTCTCTATGGCGCGCCCTGGGGGAGTCCTAGTCCCTCTAGGAGTAGGATTCCCCCCTTTCCTAGTAGAAGTAGGAGCCCTTCCAAGTAGGAGTAGGAGAGGAAGGAAGGAGGAGAGAGGAAGGAAGGAAAGGGGGCCGACCCTCTTCCCAATTGGGATTAGGCTTGGGGGGCGCGCCTCCCTCTTTCCCTTCCCTCTTCTCTATTCCACTAAGGCCCAATAAGGCCCATATACTCCCCGAGGGGTTCCGGTAACCTCCCGGTACTCCGAAAAAATGCCCAAACCACCCAGAACCATTCCCATGTCCAAATATAGGCTTCAAATATATTGATCTTTATGTCTTGACCATTTCGAGACTCCTTGTTATGTCCATGCTCAAATCCGGGACTGAACGTTACTGATCGTCACTGAATGTTAAGCGTGCGGACCCTACGGGTTCAAAACTATGTAGACATGACCGAGACATGTCTCCGGTCAATAACCAATAGCGGAACCTGGATGCTCATATTGGTTCCTACATATTCTACGAAGATCTTTATCGTTCAAACCGCATAACAGTATACGTTGTTCCGTTTGTCATTGCTATGTTACTTGCCCGAGATTCGATTGTCGGTATCTCAATACCTAGTTCAATCTCGTTACCGGCATGTCTCTTTACTCGTTCCGTAATGCAACATCCCGTAACTAACTCATTAGTCACATTGCTTGCAAGGCTTATAGTGATGTACATTACCGAGAGGGCCCAGAGATACATCTCTGACAATCGGAGTGACAAATCCAAATCTCAGTTCATGCCAACTCAACAAACACCATCGGAGACACCTATAGAGCACCTTTATAATCACCCAGTTACATTGTGACGTTTGGTAGCACACAAATGTTCCTCCGGTATTCGGGAGTTGCATGATCTCATAGTCATAGGAACATGTATAGTTATGGAGAAAGCAAAAGCAACAAACTAAACGATCGTCGTGCTAAGCTAACGGTTGATGGGTCAAGTCAATCACATCATTCTCTAATGATGTGATCCCATTAATCAATTGACAACTCATGTCTATGGTTAGGAAACATAACCATCATTGATTCAATGGGCTAATCAAGTAGAGGCAAACTAGTGACACTTTGTTTGTCTATATATTCACACATGTACTAAGTTTCTGGTTAATACAATTGTAACATGAATAATAAACATTTATCATGATATAAGGAAGTATAAATATCAACTTTATTATTGCCTCTAGGGCATATTTCCTTCAGTTTCCCACTTGCACTAGAGTCAATAATCTAGATTACATTGTAATGATTTTAACACCCATGGAGTCTTGGTGCTGATCATGTTTTGCTCGTGAGAGAGGCTTAGTCAACGGGTCTGCAACATTCAGATTCATATGTATCTTGCAAATCTCTATGTCTCCCTCCTTGACTTTATCACATTTGGAATTGAAGCATCTCTTGATGTGCTTGGTTCTCTTGCGAAATCTGGATTCCTTTGCCAAGGCAATTGCACCAGTATTGTCACGAAAGATTTTCATTGGACCCGATGCACTAGGTATGACACCTAGATTGGATATGAACTCCTTCATCTAGAATCCTTCATTTGCTGCTTCTAAAGCAGCTATGTATTCCGCTTCACACGTAGATCCCGCCACGACGCTCTGCTTGGAACTGCACCAACTAACAACTCCACCATTTAATAAAAACATGTATCTGGTTTGTGACTTAGAGTCATCCGAAATCAGTGTCAAAGCTTGCATCGACATAACCGTTTACGACGAGCTCTTTGTCACCTCCATATACGAGAAACACATCCTTAGTCCTTTTTAGGTATTTCATGATGTTCTTGACCGCTGTCCAGTGATCCACTCCTGGATTACTTTGGTACCACCCTGCTAAACTTATAGCAAGGCACACATCAGGTCTGGTACACAACATTGCATACATGATAGAGCCTATGGATGAAGCATAGGGAACACCTTTCATTTTCTCTCTATCTTCTGCAGTGGTCGGGCATTGAGTTTGACTCAACTTCACACCTTGTAATACAGGCAAGAACCCTTTCTTTGCCTGATCCATTTTGAACTTCTTCAAAACTTTATCAAGGTATGTGCTTTGTGAAAGTCCAATTAAGTGTCTTGATCTATCTCTATAGATCTTGATGCCCAATATATAAGTAGCTTCATCGAGGTCTTTCATTGAAAAATTCTTATTCAAGTATCCTTTTATGCTATTCAGAAATTCAGTATCATTTCCGATCAACAATATGTCATCTACATATAAGATCAGAAATGCTACGGAGCTCCCACTCACTTTCTTGTAAATACAGGCTTCTCCAAAAGTCTGTATAAAACCATATGCTTTGATCACACTATCAAAGCGTATATTCCAACTCCGAGAGGCTTGCACCAGTCCATAAATGGATCACTGGAGTTTGCACACTTTGTTAGCACCTTTTGGATTGACAAAACCTTCTGGTTGCATCATATAAAACTCTTCTTTAAGATATCCATTAAGGAATGCAATTTTGACATCCATTTGCCAAATCTCATAATCATAAAATGCGGCAATTGCTAACATGATTTAGACGGACTTAAGCATCGCTACAGGTGAGAAGGTCTCATCATAGTCAACTCTTTGAACTTGTCGAAAACCTTTCGCAACAAGTTGAGCTTTGTAGACAGTAACATTACCGTCAGCGTCAGTCTTCTTCTTGAAGATCCATTTATTCTCTATGGCCTGCTAATCATCGAGCAAGTCAATCAAAGTCCATACTTTGTTCTCATACATGGATCCCATCTCAGATTTCATGTCCTCAAGCCATTTTGTAGAATCTGTGCTCATCATCGCTTCCTCATAGTTCATAGGTTCATCATGGTCAAGTAACATGACTTCCAGAACAGGATTACTGTACCACTCTAGTGCAGATCTTACTCTGGTTGACCTATGAGGTTCAGTATTAACTTGATCAGAAGTTTCATGATCATCATCATTAGCTTCCTCACTTACTGGTGTAGGAATAACTGGTACTGATTTCAGTGATGTACTGCTTTCCAGTAAGGGAGAAGATACAATTACCTCATCAAGTTCTACTTTCCTCCCACTCACTTCTTTCAAGAGAAACCTCTTCTCTAGAAAGGATCCATTCTTAGCAATGAATATCTTTCCTTCGGATCTGTGATAGAAGGTGTACCCAACAGTCTCCTTTGGGTATCCTATGAAGACACATTTCTCCGATTTGGGTTCGAGCTTATCAGGTTGAAGCTTTTTCACATAAGCATCGTAGCCCCAAACTTTAAGAAACGACAACTTGGATTTCTTGCCAAACCACAGTTCATAAGGTGTCGTCTCAACGGATTTGGATGGTGCCCTATTTAACATGAATGTAGCTGTCTCTAAAGCGTAACCCCAAAACAATAGCGGTAAGTCAGCAAGAGACATCATAGATCGCACCATATCTAGTAAAGTACGATTACGACGTTCGGACACACCATTACGCTGTGGTGTTCCAGGTGGCATGAGTTGCAAAACTATTCAGCATTGTTTCAAATGAAGTCCAAACTCATAACTCAAATACTCACCTCCACGATCAGATCGTAGAAATTTGATTTTCTTGTTACGATGATTTTCCTCTTCACTATGAAATTATTTGAACTTTTAAAATGTTTCAGACTTATGTTTCATTAAGTAGATATACCCATATCTGCTTAATTCATCTATGAAGGTGAGAAAATAACGATATCCGTCGCGAGCTTCAATGTTCATTGGACCACATACATCAGTATGTATGATTTCCAATAACTCTGTTGCTCGCTCCATTGTTCCGGAGAACGGAGTTTTAGTCATCTTGCCCATGAGGCATGGTTCGCAAGTACCAAGTGATTCATAATCAAGTGATTCCAAAAGTCCATCAGAATGGAGTTTCTTCATGCGCTTTACACCAATATGACCTAAACGGCAGTGCCACAAATAAGTTGCACTATCATTATCAACTCTGCATCTTTTGGCTTCAATACTATGAACATGTGTATCACTACTATCAAGATTTAGTAAAAATAGACCACTCATCAAGGGTGCATGACCATAAAAGATATTACTCATATAAAGAGTACAACCATTATTCTCTGATTTAAATGAATAACCGTCTCACATCAAACAAGATCCAGATATAATGTCCATGCTCAACGCTGGCACCAAATAACAATTATTTAGGTATAATACTAATCCCGAAGGTAGATGTAGAGGTAGCGTGCCAACGGCAATCACATCGACTTTGGTACCATTTCCGACGCGCATCATCACCTCGTCCTTAGCCAATCTTCGCTTAATCCGTAGTCCCTATTTCGAGTTGCAAATATTAGAAACAGAACCAGTATCAAATACCCAGGTGCTACTGCAAGATTTAGTAAGGTACACATAAATAACATGTATATCACATATACCTTTGTTCACCTTGCCATCCTTCTTATCCACCAAATACTTGGGGCAGTTCCGCTTCCAGTGACTAGTCCCTTTGCAGTAGAAGCACTCAGTCTCAGGCTTAGGTCCAAACTTGGGTTTCTTCTCTTAAGCAGCAACTTGTTTGTTGTTCTTCTTGAAGATCCCTTTCTTCTTCCCTTTACCTTTTTTCTTGAAACTAGTGGTCTTGTTGACCATCAACATTTGATGCTCCTTCTTGATTTCTACCTCCGTAGCTTTTAGCATTGCGAAGAGCTCTGGAATCGTCTTATCCATCCCTTGCATATTATAGTTCATCATGAAGCTCTTGTAGCTTGGTGGCAGTGATTGAAGAACTCTGTCAATGACACTATCAATAGGAAGATTAACTCCCAGTTGAGTCAAGTGGTTATGGTACCCAGACATTCTGAGTATATGTTCACTAATAGAACTATTCTCCCCCATCTTGCAGTTGTAGAACTTATTGGAGACTTCATATCTCTCAATCTGGGCATTTGCTTGAAATATTAACTTCAACTCCTGGAACATCTCATATGCTCCATGACGTTCAAAACATCGTTGAAGTCCCTGTTCTAAGCCGTAAAGCATGGCACACTGAACTATCGAGCAGTCATCAGCTTTGCTCTACCAGGTGTTCATAACATCTGGCGTTGCTCCTGCAGCGGGTTTGTCACCTAGCGGTGCTTCCAGGACGTAATTCTTCTGTGCAGCAATGAGGATAATCCTCAAGTTATGGACCCAGTTCGTGTAGTTGCTACCATCATCTTTCAACTTAGCTTTCTCTAGGAACGCATTAGAATTCAACGGAACAACAGCACGGGCCATCTATCTACAACAACATAAACATGCAAAATACTATTAGGTACAAAGTTCATGATAAATTAAAGTTCAATTAATCAAATTACTTAAGAACTCCCACTTAGATAGACATCTCTCTAATCATCTAAGTGATCACGTGATCCATATCAACTAAACCATGTCCGATCATCACGTGAGATGGAGTAGTTTTCAATGGTGAACATCACTATGTTGATCATATCTACTATATGATTCACGCTCGACCTTTCGGTCTCCAGTGTTCCGAGGCCATATCTGCATATGCTAGGCTTGTCAAGTTTAACCCGAGTATTCTGCATGTGCAAAACTGGCTTGCACCCGTTGTATGTGAACGTAGAGCTTATCACACCTGATCATCATGTGGTGTCTCGGCATGACGAACTGTAGCAATGGTGCATATTCAGGGAGAACACTTATACCTTGAAATTTAGTGAAAGATCATCTTACAATGCTACCGTCGAACTAAGGAAAATAAGATGCATAAAGGATAAACTTCACATGCAATCAATATAAGTGATATGATATGGCCATCATCATCTTGTGCCTGTGATCTCCATCTCTAAAGCAACGTCATGATCACCATCGTCATCGGCTTGACACCTTGATCTCCATCGAAGCATCGTTGTCGTCACGCCAACTATTGCCTCCACGACTATCGCTACCGCTTAGTGATAAAGTAAAGCAATTACATGGCGATTGCATTTCATACAATAAAGTGACAACCATATGGCTCCTGCCAGTTGCCGATAACTGTGTTACAAAACATGATCATCTCATACAATAAAATTCAACATCATGTCTTGACCATATCACATCACAACATGCCCTGCAAAAATAAGTTAGACGTCCTCTACTTTGTTGTTGCAAGTATATGTGGCTGCTACAGGCTGAGCAAGAACCGTTCTTACCTACACATCAAAAAACCAAAACGCGGTATAGTGATTGCTTTTTGATCTTCAGAAAGAACCCTGTTCATTGAATCGGATTCAACTAAAGCTGGAGAAACAGACACCCACTAGCCACCTGTGTGCAAAGCACGTTGGTAGAACCAGTCTTGCATAAGCATACACGTAATGTCGGTCTAGGCCACTTCATCCAATAATGCCGCTGAATCAAGAATCAACTAGTGATGGCAAGCAATATGTATATACCCACGCCCACAACTCCTTTGTGTTCTACTCGTGCATATAACATCTACGCATAAACCTGGCTCTGATACCATTGTTGGGGAACATAGTAATTTCAAAAAATAATCCTACGCACATGCAAGATCATGGTGATGCATAGCAACAAGAGGGGAGAGTGTCATCTACATACCCTTGTAGACCGTAAGCGGAAGTGCTATGACAACATGGTTGATGTAGTCATACGTCTTCACGATCGACCGATCCGATTACCGAAAGTACGACACCTCTGCGATCTGCACACGTTCGGCTCGGACATCCCACGAACTCACGATCCAGCAGTGTCGAGGGAGAGCTTCGTCAGCACGACGGTGTGATGACGGTGATGATGTTGCTGCCGGAACAGGGCTTCGCCTAAGCATGATATAACTGAGGTGGATTATGGTGGAGGGGGGCACCGCACACGGCTAAAAGATCAACTGATCAACTTGTGTGTCCATGGGGTTCCCCCTCCCCCGTATATAAAGGAGTGGAGGAGGGGGAGGGCCGGCCCTCTCTATGGCGTGCCCTGGGGGAGTCCTACTCCCTGCGGGAGTAGCATTCCCCCTTTCCTAGTAGAAGTAGGAGCCCTTCCAAGTAGGAGTAGGAGAGGAAGGAAGGAGGAGAGAGGAAGGAAGGAAAGCGGGGCCGGCCCCCTTCCCAATTCGGATTGGTCTTGGGGGTGCGCCTCCCTATTTTCCCTTCCCTCTCCTCTATTCCACTAAGGCCCAATAAGGCCCATATACTCCCCAGGGGGTTCCGGTAACCACCCGGTACTCCGGAAAAATGCCTAAACCACTCGGAACCATTTTGATGTCCAAATATAGGCTTCCAATATATCGATCTTTATGTCTCGACCATTTCAAGACTCCTAGTTATGTCCGTGATCAAATCCGGAACTCCGAACTACCTTCGGTACATCAAAACACATAAACTCGTAATACCGATCATCAGCGAATATTAAGCGTGCGGACCCTACGGGTTCGAGAACTATGTAGACATGACCGAGACTCATCTCCGGTCAATAACCAATAGCGGAACCTAGATGCTCATATTGGTTCCTACATATTCTATGAAGATATTTATCGGTCAAACCGCATAACGGTATACGTTGTTCCCTTTGTCATTGGTATGTTACTTGCCCGAGATTCGATCGTCGGTATCTCAATACCTAGTTCAATCTCGTTATCGGCAAGTCTCTTTACTCGTTCCGTAATGCAACATCCTGTAACTAACTCATTAGTCCATTGCTTGCAAGGCTTATAGTGATGTGCATTACCGAGTGGGCCCAGAGATACCTCTTTGAAAATCGGAGTGACAAATCCTAATCTCGATTCATGCCAACTCAACAAACACCATCGGAGACACCTGTAGAGCACCTTTATAATCACCCAGTTGCGTTGTGATGTTTGGTAGCACACAAAGTGTTCCTCCGGTATTCGGGAGTTGCATGATCTCATAGTCATAGGAACATGTATAGTTATGGAGAAAGCAAAAGCAACAAACTAAATGATCATCGAGCTAAGCTAATGGATGGGTCAAGTCAATCACATCATTCTCTAATGATGTGATCCCGTTAATCAATTGAAAACTCATGTCTATGGTTAGGAAACATAACCATCATTGATTTAATGGGCTAGTCAAGTAGAGGCAAACTAGTGACACTTTGTTTGTCTATATATTCACACATGTACTAAGTTTCTGGTTAATACAATTCTAGCATGAATAATAAACATTTATCATGATATAAGGAAATATAAATAACAACTTTATTGCCTCTAGGGCATATTTCCTTCACCTTGTTCTCAGCAACGTGAGCCTTATACTGACCCTTGGCCTGGAGGCAGAACATCTTCTTCATATTATGTTTGAGCTTCTTAGCCCAAGATGGCTCCTCAGCAGGCTCATAGTCCCGCTCATCATCATCATCATCAGACCGCACTTATGGGGCAGGAGCTATCATTCCCCACTTCTCCTTCTACCTCAACTGAACAACATCATGATACACTAGGTCTCCAGTGAGAAGCTCCTCGTCAGGAAATGTAGATGCCCATGTCTCCTCAATGAGCCGCATCGGGTAAGGGCCATAAATGATGCAGTTGCACTCTAAGATTGCACAAAGAAGCTCTGACCACATGACATGAGAAACATCCAACACCTCTGGAGAGCCTTGATCCTTCTGGCAAAAGAGAAGAAGATCCACCAGATGGGAATGCACCATATCCTGATGGCCAACACAAGGGAATAGAGTGTTCCTGAAGATCCTATGCATGATATCCAGAAAGGGCCAAAGCTCATATGAGATATGCCCAGTATCAGACACCTTCTTGGTAGAGAACTGCCACAGAGCCTCCTTGTGAGTAGCATTGGCCTCCTGGTGGGGGCGAACCCCAATTGGGGTTTGGGCGCCCTTATCCTCATATGACAGCAACTCCATAAAGGTCTTCCACAAAGCAGACAGACGTCGACCATTGGTCATCCAGGAGAGGGTCCTGTACTCATCATGCCCAAAGTGAACTATGGCATAGAATTGGGCCACAAGCTCCGCATCAAAATCCTTGTTGAAAGAGATGATCCTCTTGATATCCAGCTCCTCGCACCTCTGAAGAGCAGCCCCAAAGTATGGCAAGTCACTCTCCATGTGAGAGAGATCAACCGACTTCACCTTCACATACAGATTCTTCTTGGTCTTCAACACATAGTGGAAGATGGATTGCTGAAATCAGTTCCAAAACATGCGATGAACAAGCGTCGGATCCTGAGGCTCCCGGTACGGGTTGCTACGGGCCATACCAAACTCCAGAGAAGACATCTGATGAGAGCCCTTGGGCCCCTTGTTCTTGGTTGCAATCACTTTAACACACTGTTTCGGCTGCTGTGACAGCCTGGTTTTTGCCCTCCTTTATTTGCCTGATTTTCAGTGGATTGATTTTGATATTTGGAGTTTTTGAACCCTTTCATATGGACTTAAAAACTTGGGTACCCCTTGGCTTTCACCCAAGTGTCCCATTTCCCTCTCTAACCATCATTCCCCCTCTAGTTCATCTCAAAATAATATTTGGAATATTTTTCATTAATGAAAAATATTCATTTCCCCCCTCTTAAACCCTAGCTAGATCAATGTGCTCCAAAGCAACCCCAATTTTTCTTGCCCACCAAAATATGAGAAAATTCATAAATATTCTTGAAACCATAGGGCACCTTCGTGAGCAAAAATATTGCATGACCTTTTGGAATATTTTTTCTACAGAAAATACTTTCTGTTCTGGATAGAAATGGTAGTTTCTACAGCAACTACCATTTTACTTGCTCCTTTGGGACTGATTTTTGTTTTGCAACATCACCTTAGTCGATGATTGCTACCCTCCAAAACTCAGCTCCCAACTCCCAGCCGTTTGACCACAGTAAGCTCTCAAATTTACTGATCAGAAAGTTACTAGGCGTGTGAAATCTTTTCTATTGCGTCTGGATCGAAACCAAAGCGTCGTAACATTCAAAACTACCATGAACAACATGCCAGGCATGAAGTTTGGGCTTAGGTCGGCATGAGGCCAGAGTTCACGCGGTGACCGCGTTCGTCTAGGCGTCCTGGCATGCGGCCGACGAGCTTTGCAACGCGCCCGAGCCTCTGTTGATCGCGTGCTCGCTTCCCCGCCTGCCTAAGCATGCCAAACCTTGCCACCATCTTCGTCTTAGCCCCATTAACTCTCCCCTGGCACTCACCGATGCCGGAGCTCGCCGCAGCGAGCATGGGCACGGTTCGACCAACGAAACAGTGTGGTGCGCACTATGCTCGTCATCACCCTAGTGCCCCTATGCTCGTCCCCGTTCGCCCATGGTCCCCGCGTGAGCTCCGTCTCCTTCTCCCTCTCTCACTGATGCCGCTCGCCGCCGGGCGCTGTGTCTAGGTGTCCACCGGTGGAGCCCGAACCCCCTTGACGCTCGGCTATAAATAGAGCCCCCCAGCCTCCTCGAGCATCACCCACCACTCCCACACACTCCACAACCTAGTAGAGGACCGTAGCCTGGCAGGGCAGGCCGCGGGCCGCCGTCCCCGAGCTCGAGCTTGTCGGTGATCCACTCAGGTCATCCCCATAGCTCCTGCCCCTCCCAGGCCTGGCAACCCTTCCAGGGCCTCCGCCACTCTGCGGTGGTGCCGTTCCGCCCGGTTGGAGCCCATGGAGTCGCCTCTACTCACCGTCGTCTTTGTCTCCGGGGAGCTCTGCTTCCTGTCTCCGCTAGAGAGGAAGATTCCGACAGCGTCCGACCACCCCTAGCCACTCTACGGTCACGGGCAGGTGCGCCTCAGTCTCCTCTCTCGATCCCTCCCTCTTGTTTTGGCCAAGGAGCCCTCGTCGCTGGCGTTTGCTCCGGCGAAGCCGCGCCGCCCCCTGTATCGTTTCCTCTCTCCCCCTCATCTGACTAGCGGGGCCCGCTAGTCAGTCACTAAGTACGCGCGTGAAGCGGTACGAGTGGTGGCGCCCCGAGGCTTTACGCCTTCGACGTCACCCCCCCTCCAGTCTGTTTATTTAAATTCAAATTCATATTTATCTAGAGAGCTTCAAACAACTATAACTTTTCAACCATAAGTCCAAATGAATTGATTCGTTTTGCTTTGTGTTCTTTGCAAAGCAATCTAGTAGCCCACCAAAAAATGGGATTTTCCCCTGCTGCCTAGATTTTCTGGTGAATTTCAGAAGGGTTCTTGATGTTTTCTTTTTGTGTTTGTAATTGTTTTCAGAGCAGTGAGGCTTGTCATGAGGATCACCAGGAGGCTTGTGACCCTCATCTGCATTAAGGCAAGCCACAACAACATTTTCATGGTGCCATTGCAATATTTGTGATTTTCCTACTTGAATGAATGATTTAATCCATGCATATAAATCATTATTGTGTTATTTATATTCTGTTAAGTGCTTGTTCAAGTTAATATACTTGTGTTACAGAAAGTTTAGAGCCAATTAAGTTGATAAAGAGACTAGAATTAATTTTTTCTATGAAAGAAACAATATGGTTATGGATATAAGTAATTAATTGAAGTTATTTTTCTTGCATGAGAAAAATGATAAAAGTTATTAGAAAATATTCTATTTAACGTGAGGTTTAATATTGACCAGAGAAGTATCAAGAGTTGTTGATGGTTATGCTTAGTGTGGACATAGTTGACTCAGTCTTTTCCGTTAATATGTGATGCATATGTTATTGTTGCACTTCATGGCATACTATGACACCGGTTATTTTCAATTTAAGTTGAACCTGATAATAATACAACTTGAATATATCGTTGACCGGGTCATGTTGCCACTGAATCAAATTTTCCCAGTGCAACCACATTTGCCTGTATGGGAAGGCCTTTATTTGGTCCGTTGTCATGCCTCTGTTCGGTGCCTCCAACTAGGGAAGGTTATGGGCGTGTGGTACCCTGGCCCGGTAAGTAGACATAACCTTGTGTGCCCGTTGTTGAGATTTTTGGTACCGGTCCCTGTGAGGGACATTTTGGCCACGACGGTGGTTGGTGTGTCTTTGGTAGACACAGGGCCACCCAGGACTAGCCCAGTTGGGAGTGGGTCGGAGTGGCCAAGAGAGTGTCATGGCAATGGAGTGGTTTCGTCAGAATTCCGTTGGTCCACCCGAATGGGAGTACGTTGCCATGGGTTTCGTGGTGTGGGTAAAGTGCGCTACCTTTGCAGAGTGTATTAATCCATCGATAGCCGAGTCCACCATTACGGACACGCTCGAAAGTAGGTCACACCATGGGTCAACATTTAATAAAACTGGCACACTAAGTTATGAACTCTGCACTGTTGAGGATGGCGGGAAGGCCATCGGGTTGGACAGGACCAAGTGTTGGTCGTGGTTGTGATCGCCGGAAGGATCGTTTTTTTAGACCTAGTATGGGTCGTGGTTGTGATCGCCGGAAGGATCATTGTTTTAGACCTAGTATGGGTCGAGGTTGTGATCGCCGGAAGAAAGATATTCATGGTTAAGATTTTGAGGTTGGTACGATGGTGATCCAGGAAGTGATCACCGTTGGTAAGAGGGATTTTTCCTCACAAGAATATGGTCACAACATGTGGAATATATTGTTGCATTATTAATTATTGGTTAAATATCATGATATTGTTTGTCATTATGTTTATGTCTGTTGTGAGCTTGCAAGTACATTCAGTGTACTGACCTGGCATGTCATGCCAGATTTCAGGAAAGTCTTGTTGGAGAGGAGTGTTGTCCGAGTCTAGGTCATGTCCACATCGGTGTCCCTATGCTATGGAGCTTCCGCTACGACGTTGTTCTGCTGCCGTGTAGTTGTTATGATCGAGGCCATTATGTTCACTAAATAATGTACATATTGTTCAGCCGCATGGTGTGTGCCGCTTGGCCTCGCTACCTTGATCCGCTAGCATCAATAAAGCAGTTGTTTTCTGTACCAAGATGTTGTGCGTTGCCAGAAGACATGGTCTCTGGGCTGGCAATGCATGGTAAACCGGTTGCTCTGAGCCGGGGTGCCACAACGCTTGGTATCAGAGTCGCGCTGACTGTAGGCCATGCTAGACTACGACGTGTTGACTGGACGGTAGATATGAGTTTACGTTGAGTGCCGGTAGCATTGGTAGCTGGTTGTTGCATTGCATATACTTGTCTTATTTTTATGCTAACCTACTAATGGTTGTGAGTGTAGATGGCTCCGGTGCTGTATCCGTGCCAGTTGCAGCTGATGCCGTACACGTCGCGCATCTTCTTCGTAACGTGTGGCGTCAGCTGTACCCACTCGGTGACAATCCAGTTTACCATGTGTACCGGGAGCGTCTAGTTGACTCAGTGTATGAGTATCACGCAGTGGTTACTCTGTGCACCAGTTCCGACTCCAGCACTTACACTCATACCTCTCGGAGCGGTTACGCTTCTACCGCTTCCCAGGCTGTCCAGTTTGCTGCATTTGAGGTCCTTGTTGAGCTTCGTTACAACGAGGTCCGGATGCAGAACCAGCCAGGTTTCTACTACTATCCTTCTCTCCACGACAATGGTCGCGTCTGCTTCCCTATCATTGATCCGGAGTCCGATAGTGTTGCTAGCCATCTTGCTCGTTACATCACCGCTAACTATCTTATGATCCACGAGCTGGCTCGAGAGATGACTTGTGCCCGTACTGCTTTAGCATCTACTCTAGTATCTACTAGATCTGCCACTACTCCATCCTCCCTGGGATTTACTGCTTATATTCCAGTCAGTTCTAGTTCCCCTGTTTCACCAATTACTCCTCCGAGTAGCTCGGGCGCCTCGACCGTGAATCCTCTCAGTGCTCCTGCTGAGTGGGTTTCACTCCTCACTACTCCTGTAGCCCCGATGCTTCACCCTGCACCTGCCCCTGAGGGAGAGCCCTCGAGGCAACGTCGTCGTGTTACCTTTAACCCGGAGGTCTCAATTAACCACGTCAGTTCAGGATCCGAGTCAGGAGAGGACCCCGCAGCACCAGCAGAGCAGTAGAGCCTCTAAGTATTTGAAGTCATCCGGATGATGTACGAGTGTAGTCGTACGAGTCATGGGGTTTCGTTTCATGTATGAGGGTAGTTGAACCTGGCATGTTGTGTATCTTTCATGTATGAGTCTATGTATATTTATGTTGGAACTCTATTTCTTTCACCGTGTTTTATTCATCATTTCGGTTTTTCTCGGGCTATTGTTGCTGGATGCTACCTCTTGAGCACTGCGTTGGTTTCCCCGAAGAGGAAGGGATGATGCAGCAAAGTAGCGTAAGTATTTCCCTCAGTTTTTGAGAACCAAGGTAGCAATCCAGTAGGAGGCTACGCGCGAGTCCCTCGCACCTGCACAAAACAAATAAATCCTCGCAACCAACGCGATAAGGGGTTGTCAATTCCTACACGGCCACTTACGAGAGTGAGATCAGATAGATATGATAAGATAATATTTTTGGTATTTTTTGTGACAAAGATGCAAAGTAAAATAAAAGCAAAGTAAAAAAGCAAAGGAAATAACTAAGTAGTAGGAGATTAATATGATGAAGATAGACCTGGGGGCCATAGGTTTCACTAATGGCTTCTCTCGAGAGCATAAGTATTCTATGGTGGGTGAACAAATTACTGTTGAGCAATTGATAGAATTGAGCATAGTTATGAGAATATCTAGGCATGATCATGTATATAGGCATCACGTCCAAGACAAGTAGACCGACTCCTGCCTGCATCTACTACTATTACTCAACTCATCAACCGCTATCCAGCATGCATCTAGAGTATTAAGTTAGTGAAAACAGAGTAACGCCTTAAGCAACATGACATGATGTAGAGGGATAAACTCATGCAATATGATGAAAACCCCATCTTGTTATCCTCGATGGCAACAATACAATACGTGCCTTGCTGCCCCTACTGTCACTGGGAAAGGACACCGCAAGATTGAACCCAAAGCTAAGCACTTCTCCGATTGCAAGAAAGATCAATCTAGTAGGCCAAACCAAACTGATAATTCGAAGAGACTTGCAAAGATAACCAATCATACATAAAAGAATTCGGAGAAGATTCAAATATTGTTCATAGATAGACTTGATCATAAACCCACAATTCATCGGTCTCAACAAACACACCGCAAAAAGAAGATTACATCGAATAGTTCTCCACAAGAGAGGGGGAGAACATTGTATTGAGATCCAAAAGGAGAGAAGAAGCCATCTAGCTAATAACTATGGACCCGTAGGTCTGAGGTGAACTACTCACACTTCATCGGAGGGGCTATGGTGTTGATGTAGAAGGCCTCCGTGATCGATGCCCCCTCCGACAGAGCTCCGAAACAGGCCTCAATATGGGATCTCGTGGATACAGAAAGTTGCAGCGGTGGAATTAGGGTTTTTGCTCCGCATCTGATCGTTTGGGGTTACATAGGTATATATAGGAGGAAGGAGTACGTCGGTGGAGCAATAGGGGGCCCATGAAGGTGGAGGGCGCGCCTAGGGGGGGGGGGGTAGGCGCGCCCCCTACCTCGTGGCCTCCTCTTGTGTCTTGACGTAGGGTCCAAGTCTCCTGGGTCTTCTTCATTGAGAAAATCACATTCCCGAAGGTTTCATTCCGTTTGGACACCGTTTGATATTCCTTTTCTTTGAAACCCTAAAACAGGCAAAAAAACAACAATTCTGGGTTGGGCCTCCGGTTAATAGGTTAGTCCCAAAAATAATATAAAAGTGGATAATAAAGCCCAATAATGTCCAAAACAGTAGATAATATAGCATGGAGCAATCAAAAATTATAGATACGTTGGAGACGTATCAAGCATCCCCAAGCTTAACTCCTGCTCGTCCTCGAGTAGGTAAATGATAAAAGCAGAATTTTTGATGAGGAGTGCTACTTGGCATAATTTTAATGTAATTCTTCTTAATTGTGGTATGAATATTCAGATCCGAAAGATTCAAGACAAAAGTTTATATTGACATAAAAATAATAATACTTCAAGCATACTAACAAAGCAATTATGTCTTCTCAAAATAACATGGCCAAAGAAAGTTCATCCCTACAAAATCATATAGTTTAGTCACACTCCATTTTCGTCACACAATAATGCTCTCATCATGCACAACCCTGATGACAAGCCAAGCAATTGTTTCATACTTTAGTAATCTCAAACCTATAAACTTTCACGCAATATATGAGCGCGAGCCATGGACATAGCACTATGGGTGGAATAGAATATAATGAGGGGGTTATGTGCATAATACAAAAAAGGAGAAAGTCTCACATCAATGAGGCTAATCAATGGGCTATGGAGATGCCCACCGATTGATGTTAATGCAAGGAGTAGGGATTGACATGCAACAGATGCACTAGAGCTATAAATGTATGAAAGCTCAACAAAAGAAACTAAGTGGGTGTGCATCCAACTTGCTTGCTCACAAAGACCTAGGGCACTTGAGGAGGCCCATTGTTGGAATATACAAGCCAAGTTCTATAATGAAAATTCCCACTAGTATATGAAAGTGACAAAACAAGAGACTCTCTATCATGAAGATTACGGTGCTACTTTGAAGCACAAGTGTGGCAAAGGATAGTAACATTGCCCCTTATCTCTTTTTCTCTCATTTTTTTATTTGGCCTTTCTCTTTTTTATATGGCATTTCTTTTTTCCTTTTCTTTTTTAATTCCTCACTTGTGACAATGCTCTAGAAAATGATGATCATCACACTTCTATTTATTTACAACTCAATGATTACAACTCGATACTAGAACAAAGTATGACTCTATATGAATGCCTCCGGCGGTGTACCGGGATATGCAATGGACCAAGAGTGACATGTATGAAAGAATTATGAAGGGTGGCTTTGCCACAAATACTATGTCAACTACATGATCATGCTAAGCAATATGACAATAATGAATGTGTCATGATAAACGGAATGGTGGAAAGTTGCATGGTAATATATCTCGGAATGGCTATGGAAATGCCATAATAGGTAGGTATGGTGGCTGTTCTAAGGAATATATAAGGAGGTTTATGTGTGAAAGAGCGTATCATATCACGGGGTTTGGATGCACCGGCGAAGTTTGCGCCAACTCTCAATGTGAGAAAGGGCAATGCACGGTACCGAAGAGGCTAGCAAGGATGGAAGGGTGAGAGTGTGTATAATCCATGGACTCAACATTAGTCATAAAGAACTCACACACTTATTGCAAAAATCTACAAGTCATCAAAAACCTAGGCACTACTTGCATGCTCCTAGGGGATAGATTGGTAGGAAAAGACCATCGCTCGTCCCCGACCGCCACTCATAAGGAGGACAATCAAATAGCACCTCATGTTTCAAATTTGTTACATAAAGTTTACCATACGTGCATGCTACGGGACTTGCAAACTTCAACACAAGCATTTCTCAATTTCACAACTACTCAACTAGCACGACTTTGATATTATTACCTCCATATCTCAAAACAATCATCAAGCATCGAACTTCTCTTAGTATTCAAAACACTCGTAAGAAAATTTTACTAATCTTGAATACCTAGCATAATAGGATTTTAAGTAAGTTACCATGCTATTTAAGACTCTCAAAATAATCTAAGTGAAGCATGAGAGATCAATAGTTTCTATAAAACAAATCCACCACCGTGCTCTAAAAGATATAAGTGAAGTACTAGAGCAAAACTGTATGACTCAAAAGATATAAGCGAAGCACATAGAGTATTCTAACAAATTCCAAATCATGTATGGCTCCCTCAAAAGGTGTGTACAACAAGGATGATTGTGGAAAACTAAAAAGTAAAGACTCAAATCATACAAGACGCTCCAAGCAAAACACATATCATGTGGCGAATAAAAATATAGCTCCAAGTAAAGTTACCAATAGAAGTAGACGAAAGAGGGGATGCCTTCTGGGGCATCCCCAAGCTTTGGCTTTTAGGTGTCATTAGATTATCTTGGGGATGACATGGGCATCCCCAAGCATAGGCTATTTCCACTCCTTGTTCCATAATCCATCAAATCTTTACCCAAAACTTGAAAAGTTCACAACACAAAACTCAAAGTAGAAAATCTCATGAGCTCCGTTAGCAAAAGAAAACAAAAGACCACTTCAAGGTACTGTAATGAACTAATTATTTATTTATATTGGTGTTAAACCTACTGTATTCCAACTTCTCTATGGTTTATAAACTATTTTACTAGCCATAGATTCATCAAAATAAGCAAACAACACACGAAAAATAGAATCTGTCAAAAACAGAACAGTCTGTAGTAATCTGTAGCTAGCGCAAGATCTGGAACCCCAAATATTCTAAAATAAATTGTTGGACGTGAGGAATTTATCTATTAATTATCTGCAAAAATAATTAACTAAATAGCACTTTCCAAATAAAAATGGCAGCAGTTCTCGTGAGCGCTAAAGTTTCTGTTTTTTACAGCAAGTGTAACAAGACTTTCCCCAAGTCTTCCCAACGGTTCTACTTGGCACAAACACTAATTAAACACAAAAAACACAACCAAAACAGAGGCTATATAATTTTATTTATTACTAAACAGGAGCAAAAAGCAAGGAATAAAAATAAAATTGGGTTGCCTCCCAACAAGCGCTATTGTTTAACGCCCCTAGCTAGGCTTACTATTTCAATGATGCTCACATGAAAGACAAGAATTGAAGCACAAAGAGAGCATCATAGAACACGTGACAAACACATCCAAGTCTAACATACTTCCTATGCATAGGCATCTTATAGGCAAACAAATTATCAAGGATATAAAAAACTAGCATATGCAAGAAAGCGGAAAGAAACAATAGCAATCTCAACATAATGAGAGGTAATCTAATAACATGAAAATTTCTACAACCATATTTTCCTCTCTCATAATAATTACATGTAGGATCATAAGCAAATTCAATGATATAGCTATCACAAAACATATTCTTAACAAGATTCACATGTATGCAAAGTTGACACTCTTCCAAAATAGTATGATTAACATTAACTAAAGTCATGACCTCTCCAAATCCACTTTTATCAAAAACTTCAGAAGATTGAACATTCTCCAAATATGTGGGATCTAAAGTTGACATTCTTCCAAACCCACTTTCAATAATATTGCAAACACTATTATCAATCTCATATTCATCATGGGGCTTAAATAAATTTTCAAGACCAAAAGAAGAATCACCCCAGTCATGATTATTGCAACAAATACTAGTCATAGCAAAACTAGCATCCCCAAGCTTAGGGTTTTGCATATCATTAACACAACTGACATTAAGAGAATTTATAATAACATCATTGAAATCATGCTTTTCATCAAAGGAACTATTAAGTATGGGTGCAATAGCAACGATCTCATGTTTAACATAAGGAACTATAGCAAATTCATCTTCATAAATATTGGCATCATGGACACAAGAATAGCAAGCATCATGTTCATCAAGGGATATTTCAATCAAATCATCGGAATCATAATTATCTATAGATTCATGCATATCATTATTTTCTTCCGAAGCAACAGTCTTTCCTTCAATAAATTCTTTGACATAGACATTATGAGCATAGTTTTCATAGCAATATTTAAGTATGTCAAAATTTTCAGATCGTAGAGAGTAATATCATATTTTTCAATCAAAGAAGAAACTTCATAAACACCCTTAAAAGCAACACATTCTTCAATTTGTTTGATATCGTAGTAACTATAAACACCCTTTGCATAAGAAGATAAGATTTCAATATCATTAAACTCATATAGGTAGGGGAGGTGTTTTTTAGGGTTCTTAGAGCAACAAGTAAAATCACAAATTTCACAAAGATTCCAAGCATAACACAGCAATCTGTTTATTTGATTCCATAAGAGTCTCCCTTTTTCAGACAAATGGTGATGCACAAAATGAGCATGCTCATCTAAAGATTTCCCATCAACTAGGCTAGTTGGGGTATCAGCACGAGCACATAAGGATCAAAGATGATCTAAGTAGAACACTTTAAGTGGATCCATATCAATAGATTTTTAGCAAGCAAATATGCAAGCAAATAGAAGGCACATGGAAACACAAACAAGGATACATACGGGAAGAAGGCAAACAAAAGAATAGGCAAATAGGGAAAGAGAAGAAGGACGGAGAGAGAGGGCAAATAAAACGGCAAGGGTGAAGTGGGGGAGAGGAAAACGAGAGGCAAATTGCAAATAATGTAATGCGGGAGATAAGGGTTTGTGATGGGTACTTGGTATGTTGACTTTTGCGTAGACCTCCCCGGCAACGGCGCCAGAAATCCTTCTTGCTACCTCTTGAGCACTGTGTTGGATTTCCCCGAAGAGGAAGGGATGATGGAGCAAAGTAGTGTAAGTATTTCTCTCAGTTTTTGAGAACCAAGGTATCAATCCAGTAGGAGGCTACGCGCGAGTCCCTCGCACCTGCACAAAACAAACAAATCCTCGCAACCAACGCGATAAGGGGTTGTCAATCCCTACACGGCCACTTATGGGAGTGAGATCTGATAGATATGATAAGATAATTTTTTTGGTATTTTTTGTGATAAAGATGCAAAGTAAAATAAAATCAAAGTAAAAAGCAAAGGAAATAACTAAGTAGTAGGAGATTAATATGATGAAGATAGACCCGGGGGCCATAGGTTTCACTAGTGGCTTCTCTCGAGAGCATAAGTATTCTACGGTGGGTGAACAAATTACTATTGAGCAATTGACAGAATTGAGCATAGTTATGAGAATATCTAGGCATGATCATGTATATAGGCATCATGTCCGAGACAAGTAGACCGACTCCTGCCTGCATCTACTACTATTACTCCACTCATCAACCGCTATCCAGCATGCATCTAGAGTATTAAGTTAATGAAAACAGAGTAACGCCTTAAGCAAGATGACATGATGTAGAGGGATAAACTCATGCAATATGATGAAAACCCCATCTTGTTATCCTCGATGGAAACAATACAATACGTGCCTTGCTGCCCCTACTGTCACTGGGAAAGGACACCGCAAGATTGAACCCAAAGCTAGGCACTTCTCCCATTGCAAGAAAGATCAATCTAGTAGGCGAAACCAAACTGATAATTCGAAGAGACTTGCAAAGATAACCAATCATACATAAAAGAATTCAGAGAAGATTCAAATATTGTTCATAGATAGACTTGATCATAAACCCACAATTCATCGGTCTCAACAAACAAACCGCAAAAAGAAGATTACATCGAATGGTTCTCCACAAGAGAGGGGGAGAACATTGTATTGAGATACAAAAAGAGAGAAGAAGCATCTAGCTAATAACTATGGACCCGTAGGTCTGAGGTGAACTACTCACACTTCATCGGAGGGGCTATGGTGTTGATGTAGAAGCCCTCCGTGATCGTTGCCCCCTCCGGCGGAGCTTCGGAACAGGCCCCAAGATGGGATCTCATGGATACAGAAAGTTGCAGCGGTGGAATTAGGGTTTTTGCTCTGTATCTGATTGTTTGGGGGTACGTAGGTATATATAGGAGGAAGGAGTACGTCGGTGGAGCAATAGGGGGCCCACGAAGGTGGAGGGCGCACCTGGGGGGTAGGCGCACCCCCCTACCTCGTGGCCTCCTCTCTTGTGTCTTGACGTAGGGTCCAAGTCTCCTGGGTCTTGTTCGTTGAGAAAATCATGTTCCCGAAGGTTTCATTCCGTTTGGACTCCGTTTGATATTCCTTTTCTTCGAAACCCTAAAACAGTGTGCAAGCTATGGTTGGGCAGAATGGGAATCAGAACAGTCGTCCCTCAAAGCTGTCAGATTTTCAAAGGACCAAGCCTCCCAGTTTCAGTCAGGTTATTGACCCCTTGGAAGTAGACGATTGACTGCGAACCATTGAGAGGAAACTTGAGATTGCTCGGACTGAAGAAGGTGATAAAGTTCCATTTGCAACTCATTATCTTGAAGGCGCTGCGGCCATATGGTGGGAAAATATAAAAGCCATGTGGCTCGCTGATGAAGAAATCACCTGGTCAAAATTCACGGATCAGTTCCGAAATATCACATCCCTACTGGAATTATGAAGACTAAGCAGCAAGAATTTCTCGCGCTCCTCCAAGGAAATCAGTCTGTGTGTGAATGTTTGCAAAAATTCAATCATTTGTCACGTTACTCCCTTCATGACGTGGCCACTGAAGAAAGGAAGATTGACAGATTTCTTGGTGGATTAAACCCGCAACTCCGGTGTACTCTCAGCATGTTTGATTTCCTAGATTTTCAAACTCTGGTGAACAAAGCTTTCATTGCGGAAAGGGAGCACAAGCTCGTGTCAGACAACAGGCCTGTCAATAACGATCACAAGCGCAAGTTTGAGCCAAAGAAGGATGGGCAACCCGTGTAAAAGGCTCATACCTGGCAGCAAACTCAGGTGGAATACAAGCCCATTTGGCAACAGAATGTTAACAAGACCACCACCCAAGTCAAGAATGTCGTGCCCAACCCAGTGCACGAGGAGCGCCAGCGCATCAATGCTTGCTTCAGTTGTGGGCAAACCGGACATTATGCCAGACAGTGTCCCAAGAACAGCAAGGCGAATGCTCTATTCAGGCCACAAGTAAACTTTATGGAATCATGCCCGGACCAGCACCACATCACTGGGCACGTTCATCACCTCTTCGCAGATGAAGCCCAAGAAAACCCCGAAGTCGTCATTGGTATGTTTCCTGTTAACAACATACCTGCAATAATTTTATTTGACTCTGCGGCTTCCCACTCTTTTATCTCTCGGAGTTTTGTTGCCCAAAACAAATTTCCTAGTTCGCTTTTGGGCAAGAATATGCTGGTACAAACCCTGGGATCCTTAATCAAGAGCAATCTGGTCTGCCATAATCTGGATATCAATATCAACGAAGTCTGCTTTTCAACTTCTTTGATAATTATTGAGTCTGCTAAACTGGACGTTATCTTGGGTATGAATTGGCTGACTCAATACCAAGTATGCATAAATTGCGTGACCCGAGAAGTCACTTTGACCAGTCAAAAGGGGTAGACTACCAAATGCTATGCTCGCAGAAGCATACCCAAGAAAGAAATGGCCTTCACCGTTGTGGCTGAATTGGAATTAATTCCTATGGTAGTGAGTTTCCTGATGTATTTCCAGAAGAGCTACCAGGCATGCCACCAGATTGAGAGCTTGAGTTTGCAATAGATCTTGTTCCTGGAACCGCACCGTTATACAAGAAGTATTACTGGATGCCCTCATCAGAATTAGTGGAACTAAAGAAACAACTTGATGAAATGCTCCAGAAAGGATATATCCGTCCCAGATCTTCACCATGGGGATCACCTGCTATGTTCGTGGACAAAAAGGATGGCAGCCTCCACATGTGTGTGTATTACCGTTAGCTGAACGATGTCACCATCAAAAATAAATATCCGCTACCAAGGATTGATGACTTGTTTGATCAACTCAGTGGGGCCAAAGTATTCTCCAAGGTTGATTTACGGACTGGATATCATCAGCTCAAGACTAAAAAGGAGGATATTCCTAAGACCGCCTTTACCACTCGGTACGATCTTTATGAATATCCAGTTATGTCCTTTGGTCTCACCAACGCCCCTGCTTTCTTCATGCATATGATGAACAAGGTATTCATGGACTTCCTCGATAAGTTCATGGTAGTCTTCATCAATGACATACTTATTTACTCAAGGAGTGAAGAAGATCACAAGGAACACCTCCGGGCAGTGTTACAACGACTTCGTGACCATCAGCTATACGCCAAATTCAGTAAATGTGAATTTTGGCTCAAGCAGGTTGGATTCCTTGGACGTGTGTTATCCGCCGAAGGTATAGCTGTGGACCCAAGCAAAGTAAAGGATGTGCTCGATTGGTTGCCACCCACAACCGTATCGCAGATCCGGAGTTTTCTTGGATTAGTCGGGTATTACCGTCGTTTCATTGAAGGGTTTTCCAAGATTGCTAAACCCATGAGGGAGCTGCTCAAAAAGGATAAAAAGTTTGAATGGACTGAGGACTGTGAGAAAAGTTTTAATAAGCTAAAGACACGGCTGACGACTGCACCAGTGTTAACCCTTCCAGATATCTACCGCGGTTTTGATGTGTACTGCGACGCCTCCAGACAAGGACTTGGATGCGTACTTATGCAAGACAACAAGGTGGTGGCCTATGCATCACGACAGCTACGAACCCACAAGGGAAATTATCCCACTCATGATCTGGAATTAGCAGCGGTGCTTCATGCTCTAAAATTTTGGAGACACTATCTCATCGGGAAGAGGTGCCAAATTTTTACCGATCACAAAAGTCTCAAGTATATATTTACTCAGCCAGATTTAAATCTCCGTCAACGAAGGTGGCTTGAGTTAGTCAAGGATTATGATCTTGGAATAAATTACCACCCAGGTAAGGCCAACGTGGTCGTCGATGCATTCAGTCGAAAGCCTGTCAGCCTGAGTGTCATATTGGAATCCTTGCCTCCTGAACTTCAACAGGAGATTTCTCAACTCAACCTAGGCATAGTTGATGCTGGCCTTACTAATATTTTGGAAGTCGCTCCCACCCTTGAAGAAGAGATCCGCAAGGCACAGCCAGATGACACCATTCTGCAGAAACGTGCCAAGAATATGGTAGCAGGGCAGACTGCAGATTTCTCAAAGGATCAATTTGGTACTCTCCGATTCCGTGGAAGAATTTGTGTACCAAATCAGGCGGATATAAAGCGGAAAATCCTGTCGGAAGCACATGAATCTTCGTATTCTATCCACCCTAGAGGTACGAAAATGTACGAAGATCTACGACAAGTATTTTGGTGGGATGGGATGAAGAAAGACATTGCTTATTTTGTAGCCTGTTGCGACATATGCAACAAGGTAAAGGCAGACCATCAGAAGCCAGCCAGACTTCTCCAACCCCTGCAAGTCTCACAATGGAAATGGGATGATGTCTGCATGGATTTCATCACAGGACTACCTAAAACTCCACGAGGCAATGATGCAATCTGGGTCATAGTGGACACCTTAACCAAGGTTGCTCACTTTATCCCGATTAGAACCACATATCGAGCGGATCAACTTGCACAGCTGTATGTATCCAGAATAGCCAGTCTGCATGGAGTACCCCGAACCATCACTTCTGACCGAGGTTCACCTTTTACCTCCGCTTTTTGGTCACGCCTCCATCAAGCCTTGGGGACAACCCTGAAATATAGTACCGCTTATCATCCCCAAACCGATGGATAGACAGAGCGGGTGAACCAAATACTTTAAGATATGTTGCGAGCTTGTGCTTTGGCCCAAGGATCTAAATGGGAAGACTGTCTGCCATATGCCGAATTCTCTTATAACAGCTTCCAGACCAGCCTAAAAATGTCACCATATGAGGGTTTGTATGGCCATAATTGCCGCACTCCATTAAATTGGTCTCAAACCGGAGATAGCTATATCTTCGGAACAGATCTCATGATGGAAGCTGAGAAACAAGTTAAGGAAATCGGAGACAGATTGCAATTGGCCAAATCCCGACAGAAGAGTTACTATGATGCAAAGCACCGACAGATCAGTTTTGAACCTGGAGAACAAGTATACCTCCGAGTCACACCTATGAAAGGAGTCAAGAGATTTCAGACTCATGGAAAGTTGGCACCCAGATTTATTGGTCCATTTCCATTTATGTCACGAGTGGGTACTATTGCATATCAGTTAGAACTACCCCCTGAATTGTCGGACGTACACAGCGTGTTTCACGTTTCATAGTTGAGGCGATGCATATCGCCCCCTGAGATAAAGACTGCTATGACTGAGGTAGAGTTGGAAAAGGACTTAACATATGAAGAGAGGCCGGTTAAAATTTTGGATCAGATGGAAAGGGTCACTGGCAGCAAAGTAAGAAAGTTCTACAAGGTTTAGTGGGAGCATCACACAGAGTTAGAATCCACGTGGGAACGGGAAGAGTTTCTCAAGACACATTATCCAGAATGGTTTTCCCAAGCAACCGAATCTCGTGGACGAGATTCATTCTAAGTGGCGGAGGTTTGTGACAGCCTGGTTTTTGCCATCCTTTATTTGCGTGATTTTCAGTGGATTGATTTTGATATTTGGAGTTTTTGAATCCTTTCATATGGACTTAAACACTTGGGTACCCCTTGGCTTTCACCCAAGTGTCTCATTTCCCTCTCTAACCATCATTCCCCCTCTGGTTCATCTCAAAATAATATTTAGAATATTTTTCCTTAATGAAAAATACATTTCCCTCTCTTAAATCCTAGCTAGATCAATGTGCTCCAAAGCAACCCCAATTTTTCTTGCCCACAAAAATCTGAGAAAATTCACAAATATTCTTGGAACCCTAGGGCACCTTCCTGAGCAAAAATATTGCATGACTTTTTGGAATATTTTTGCTACAGAAAATATTTTCTGTTTTGGACAGAAATGGTAGTTTCTACAGCAACTACCATTTTACTTGCTCCTTTGGGGATGATTTTTCTTGTGCATCATCACCTTAGTAGATGATTGCTACCCTCCAAAACTCAGCTCCGAACTCCCAGCCGTTTGACCACAGTAAGCTCTCAAAGTTACTGATCAGAAACTTACTAGGCTTGTGAAATCTTTTCTACTGCGTCTGGATCCAAACCAAAGCGTGGTAACATTCAAAACTACCACAAACAACATGCCAGACATGAAGTTTGGGCTTAGGTCGGCATGAGGTCAGAGTTCACGCAGTGACCGTGTTCGTCCAGGCGTGCTGGCATGCGACTGACGCGCTCTACGACGCGCCCGGGCCTCTGTTGATCGCGTGCTCGCTTCCCCGCCTGCCTAAGTGTGCCAAACGGTGCCACCATCTTCGTATTAGCCCCATTAACTCTCCCCTGGCACTCACCGACGCCATAGCTCGCCGCAGCGAGCACGGGCACGGTCGGGCCAATGAAACAGTGCGGTGCGCACTGTGCTCGTAATCACCCTAGTGCCCCTGTGCTCGTCCCCGTTCGCCCACAGTCCCCGCGTGAGCTCCATCTCCTTCTACCTCTCTCATTGACGCCGCTCATCACCGGGCGCCGTGTCCAGGTGTCCACCGGCGGAGCCCGACCCCCCTCGACGCTTGGCTATAAAGAGAGCCCTCCCCCAGCCTCCTCGAGCATCATCCACCACTCCCACACACTACACAACCTAGTAGAGGACCGTAGAGCGGCCGGGCAAGCCACCGTCCCCGAGCTCGAGCTTGCCGGCGATCCCCTCGGGTCGTCCCCGTAGCTCCGGCCCCTCCCAGGCCTAGGCAACCCTTCGAGGGCCTCCGCCACTCTGCGGTGTTACTGTTCCGCCCGGTTGGAGCCCAAGAGTCGCCTCTGCTCGCCGTCGTCTTCGTCTCCGGCGAGCTCTGCTTCCTGTCTACACTAGAGAGGAAGATTTCGACGCCGTCCGACCACCCCTAGCCACTCTACGGGTACAGGCAGGTGCGCCTCAGTCTCCTCTCTCGATCCCTCCCTCTCGTTTTGGCCAAGGAGCCCTCATCGCCGGCGTTTGCTCCGGCGAAGCCGCGCCGCCCCCTGTCTCATTTCCCCTCTCCCCCTCATCTGACTAGCGGGGCACGCTAGCCAGCCACTCAGTACGTGCGCGAAGCTGTACGACTGGTGGTGCCCCAAGGCTTTACGCCTTCAACGTCACCCCCCTCAAGTCTGTTTATTTAAATTCAAATTCATATTTATCCAGAGAGCTTCAAACGGCTATAACTTTTCAACCATAAGTCCAAATGAATTGATTCTTTTTGCATTGTGTTCTTTGCAAAGAAATCTAGCAGCTCACCAAAAATGGGATTTTCCCCTACTGCCTAGATTTTCTGGTGAATTTCAGAAGGGTTCTTGATGTTTTCTTTTTGTGTTTGTAATTGTTTTCAGAGTAGTGAGGCTTGTCTTAAGGATCACCGGGAGGCTTGTGACCCTCATCTGCATTAAGGCAAGCCACAACAACATTTTCATGGTGCCATTGTAATATTTGTGTTTTTCCTACTTGAATGAATGATTTAATCCATGCATATAGATCATTATTGTGTTATTTATACTCTGTTAAGTGCTTGTTCAAGTTAATATGCTTGTGTTACAGAAAGTTTAGAGCCAACTAAGTTGATAAAGAGACTGGAATTAATTTTTTCTATGAAAGAAATAATATGGTTATGGATATAAGTAATTAATTGAAGTTATTTTTCTTGCATGAGAAAAATGATAAAATTTGTTAGAAAAGATTCTTTTTTACGTGAGGTTTAATATTGACCAGAGAAGTGTCAAGAGTTGTTGATGGTTATGCTTAGTGTGGATATAGTTGACTCAATCTTTTCCGTTAATATGTGATGCATATGTTATTGTTGCACTTCATGGCATACTATGACACCAATTATTTTCAATTTAAGTTGAACCTAATAATAATACAACTTGAATATATCGTTGACCGGGTCATGCTGCCACTGAATCGAGTTTTCCCAGTGCAACCACATTTGCCTGTATGGGAAGGCCTTTATTCGGTCCATTCTCATGCCTCTGGTCGGTGCCTCCAACTAGGGAAGGTTATTGGCGTGCGGTACCCTGTCCCGGTAAGCAAACATAACCTTGTGTGCCCATTGTTGAGATTTTTGGTACCGGTCCCCATAGCAATGACAGTGGTCGTTGTGTCTTTGGTAGACATAGGGCCACCCAGGACTAGCCCAGTTGGGAGTGGGTCAGAGTGGCCGAGAGAGTGTCATAGCAATGAAGTGGTTTCATCGGAATGCTGTTGGTCCACCCGAATGGGAGTACGATGCCATGGGTTTTGTGGTGTGGGTACAGTGCGCTACCTCTGCAGAGTGTATTAATCTATCGATAGCCGAGTCCACGGTTACGGACACGCTCGAAAGTAGGTCACACCATGGGTCAACATTTAATAAAACTTGCACACTAAGTTATGAACTCTGCACTGTTGAGGATGGCGGGAAGGCCATCGGGTCGGACAGGACCAAGTGTTAGTCGTGGTTGTGATCGCCGGAAGGATCATTGTTTTAGACCTAGTATGGGTCGTGGTTGTGATCGCCGGAAGGATCATTGTTTTAGACCTAGTATGGGCCGAGGTTGTGATCGCCGGAAGGATCACGACATATTCATGGTTAAGATTGTGAGGTTGGTACGGTGGTGATCCAGGAAGTGATCGCCGTTGGTAAGAGGGATTTTTCCTCATAAGAATATAGTCACATCATGTGGAATATATTGTTGCATTATTAATTATTGGTTAAATATCATGATATTGTTTGTCATTATGTTTATGTCTGTTGTGAGCTTGCAAGTACATTCAATGTACTGAATTAGTGTGTCATGCCAGATTTCAGGAAAGTCTTGTTGGAGAGGAGTGTTGTCCGAGTCTAGATCGTGTCCACATCGGTGTCCCTGTGCTATGGAGCTTCCACTACGACGTTGTTCCGCTGCCGCGTAGTTGTTATGATCGAGGCCTTTATGTTCACTAAAGAATGTACATATTGTTCAGCCGCACCGTGTGTGCCGCTTGGCCTCGCTAGCTGTTGTAATGTAAACCTTTATCCGCTAGCATCAATAAAGCGGTAGTTTTCTGTACCAAGATGTTGTGTGTTGCCAAAAGACATGGTCTCGGCTGGCAATGCATGGTAAACCGGTTGCTCTGAGCCGGGGTGCCACAGCTGCTCACTAGAGCCATGCGCAAGCACAGAGGCACTCTCTCGCACGGTGCTGTCCACTGACACATCGATAGAGCGGTAGTGCTTGGAGCCAACAGTACGGGCGGGGTTCTTGCAATGAGATTGATGCCCAGAGCTACTACCACCTGGAACACACACACACACAAGAACACGAAGAAGACAAATTGCATAAGCCAAGAGAAAAAGATAACACAAGAGTGAAGATGGAACGAACAAAATCCGAAGTTGGAATCACTGAGCGCTAGTACCGCGCTTCCCAACGGTACTACCGCCTACAAGCGGTAGTACCGCTCGAGGCAAATGTCAAGGGGCTGACTACTTCCACGGGGAGATCCGGTAGTACCGGAGATGCCAAATTCAAATATTCGTGGTTAAATCTTCAATCCACCTACTCTAGCAGTCTTCTACATCCTACTCAAGCCCCGATTTGGCCAAAAATCAAAGAATGCAACAGATATTGCCCTAAGCCTGGATCCAAAAACTAGAACCAACAAGGAGAAGAATGGGGGCAATACCGACATCCATGTCAAGAGTAAGGGGTGGGGATCGATTCCACCGGACAAAAACACGGAAGACGACCCGGAGGCGGCGGACCAGCGGCAGCCCTCTGCTACCTGTTTGTCGCCTGAGAGAGAGAGGAGAGAGGGGCGAGTGAATCGGTATGGGGAGAGAAACCTCCCCTTGCCCCGATACATATGTAACGCCCCGAGACCGATGTGCCAGGTGTCGTCCAGTTATTCGCTGTTGTTGCCTTGTCATTGCTTGCGTGTCATGCATTGCCTATCATGTCATCATGTGCATTGCATTTGCATATGCGTTCGTCTCATGCATTCGAGCATTTTCCCCGTTGTCCGTTTTGCAATCTGGCGCTCCAATCTCCTCCGGTGGTCATTTCTACCTTCTTCTCATGTGTGGGGATTAAACATTTCCGGATTGAACCGAGACTTGTCATGCGGCCTTGGTTTATTACCCGTAGACCGCCTGTCAAGTTTCGTACCATTTGGACTTCGTTTGATAATCCAACGGTCAACCGAGGGACCGAAAAGGCCTCGTGTGTGTTGCAGCCCAACACCCTTCCAAAGTGGCCCAAAACCCACCTAAACCTTCTCCATCATCTCGGTCGTTCGATCATGATCGCGTGGCTGAAAACCGCACCTCATTTGGACTCTCCCAGCTCCCTCTACCTATAAAATGGTCTCCTCCCCGAAAATTCCGGATCCAAAACCACCCTAACCCTAATTTACATCTCTTCCGCCGCCGGACGTGTCCATTTCGGACGGACACGCCCGCGCCGGCGACCATGGCCAATCCCTGAGTGCCACGTGGCGTCGCCGGCCATCTCCTGGGCGAGGCCCGCTTGGCCTGCACCGGGCCCTCTCCACCGCGCGCCCGGGCCGCCGCCTCCGCACGCCCGCGCCCACTTCTTCTTCACTGGAAGCCGCCCGCCTCCCTGCTCAGGCTGCCGCACGCCATCGCCGGCTCGTCGCCAGCCACCTCACCAAGCGCGCCCGCGCTACCCCGAGGCCTCGGTTGCTGCCCCACCTCGTCGTCCCGCGTCCCCATGGTTGGATCCGTTCCCGGTGAGCCCCTCCGGCCTCCCTCGCAACTCCGGCCGCCGTGCTGCTCTCCGGCGATAGGTCTCCAGCGAACCTCGGGCTTCGCAACTGCTACAGTGCCAGCGAGGAACTCCAGATCCAGATCCAAAATTCGGGTTGACTTTTTTGTCCCAAACCCTAATAATTGGCATTTTTCATCATGCTATATCTCTGCATCCGTAGGTCCATTTTGGGCATATAGCATATCAAAATGTTCATCTCAGAGAGCACATCATTTCATCTTATTGCACCATTTTCATTTGAGTTCATCTTGATGCCCGAAATGTTGTTAGAAGAGTGCTACTTGAGTTAATTGTCAGATCTGCTGCTCCATTTAGATATTTGTCATTTTTGCCATGATTAATGTGTGCATGATATGCCCCTGAGCTCTACATTTGTTTTGTTATATGCTTTGTCATCTTTCCAGAGGTTCCATCCATGTATTTTTGTGATGTGTGTGGTGACTAGCACAAGCATGCAAAGTGGTGCATTCGTTAATGCTGATTTCAGGGACTTGGCATTTCCACTGTCCTTGATCTGTTTATCTCAATATGCCATATGTTCATATTGTTTCCTTGTGATCCATGCCTCTTTTGAGGATGATTAGTAAGGATGATTTGTTAATCTTGTAGTGCTCTATCCATCCATGCCTTTGTTTATAATTATGGAGCACCCTAGCTTGAGTCAATCGAGCTCTACTTTTGCTATTTCGTGAATCTGGGCAGATTGTCTACTTCTTAGCGATTTTGCCGATGATGTTGAAGTTGATCCATGCATGCTATGTTGTTGTTCTTGCCATGTCTAGCTTGTATAATGTGTATTCGTATTGGGTGTATGCTTAGGTTGTCATGCCATGCTCTCTTGTGAGTGCATCGAGCTCGTAAACATGCCTACTTGATATCTGTTTCAGCATGCTCCAGTTTTCACTAAGTCTGAGAACTGATTATGTTTTTGGCATGTTCACATGCTTGCAAATGTATTTTCTGATCCCTTTTGGCTCAAGGTCACTAAGGGACTTTTGTTAATACCTTTGAGTAGCTACATGCCATGCTTTACTTTGCCATGTTCAGGTCCTGTAGCATATAGTTTTCATGCTCTGAAGAGTGCTATCTGATCTGAAATTCCAGGCTTGTGTTAATTTCACTAAGTCTGAAATCTGTTTGTCAAATGCATTTTTGCCATGCTTGTTTGAACCTGTTAATGGATGAATTGGCCGTAGCTCAGTGCTAGTCTTTTGTTAAGCATCATGAATGCATCCTTGTCATGTATTTTGTTGCCATGTTTGGGTGCTATAGCATGTTCATCTTGTTGCATTTAGATGGCTACTTGCTGTTTATCGCAGACCGTTGTCATATTCGAATCGCTTGCCATTTCCAAACCATAACTCCGATTCTGGTGATCTTTATATCATTTTCAAGCATTTCATCTCACCTTTCCAGTGGCACACTTGGATTTCCATGTTGAGGCCAGGTTCATGCATTCCCTTGCAAATCATGCATATGCATCGCATACCGCATCCCGCATATCATACCATGTTCATGTGTTGGTTGTTTACTATGTTGTGTGCTTCTTTCCGGCGTTTTCTCCTTCGGGTTGGTTCCGATAACTTCGTGTTGTGAGGATTCGTTCGTCTACGTCCGTTTGTCTTCTTCATGGACTCGTTCTTCTTCCTTGCGGGATCTCAGGCAAGATGATCATACCCTCGAAATCACTTCTATCTTTGCTTGCTTAGTTGCTCGCTCTTTTGCTATGCCTATGCTGCGATACCTACCACTTGCTTATCATGCCTCCTATATTGTTGAACCAAGCCTCTAACCCACCTTGTCCTAGCAAACCGTTGTTTGGCTATGTTACCGCTTTGCTCAGCCCCTCCTATAGCGTTGTTAGTTGTAGGTGAAGATTGAAGTTCGTTCCTTGTTGGAACATGGAGATGTTTCCCTTGTTGGAACATGTTATTGTTGGGATATCATAATATATCTTATTTAATTAATGCATCTATATACTTGGTAAAGGGTGGAAGGCTCGGCCTTATGCCTGGTGTTCTGTTCCACTCTTGCCGCCCTAGTTTCCGTCATATCGGTGTTATGTTCCCGGATTTTGCGTTCCTTACGCGGTTGGGTTATAATGGGAACCCCTTGACAGTTCGCTTTGAATAAAACTCCTCCAGCAAGGCCCAACCTTGGTTTTACCATTCGCCACCTAGCCTCTTTTTCCCTTGGGATAGGCCAGCCCAAGGGTCATCTTTATTTTAACCCCCCCGGGCCAGTTCTTGTCTAAGTGTTGGTCTGAAATGGGCAGCCTGCGGGGCCACCTCGGGGAAACTTGAGGGCTGGTTTTACTCGTAGCTTGACCTATCCGGTGTTGCCCTGAGAACGAGATATATGCAGCTCCAATCAGGATGTCGACACATCGGGGGCTTTGCTGGACTTGTTTTACCATTGTCGAGGATGTCTTGTAGAACCGGGATACCGAGTCTGATCGGAATGCCTCGGGAGGAGGTCTATTCCTTCGTTGACCGTGAGAGCTTGTCATGGGCTAAGTTGGGACACCCCTGCAGGGTTATGAACTTTCGAAAGCCGTGCCCGCGGTTATGGGGCAGATGGGAATTTGTTAATGTCTGGTTGTAGAAAACATGAAGTTGACCTTAATTAAAATGCATCAACCGCGTGTGTAACCGTGATGGTCTCTTTCCGGCAGAGTCCGGGAAGTGAACACGGTGTTGGAGTTATGCTTGACGTAGGTTGTTCTAGGATCACTTCTTGATCATAGTTTCTCGATCGTGCTTTGCCTTCTCTTCTCGCTCTCTTTTGCGTATGTTTAGCCACCATATATGCTAGTCGCTTGCTGCAGCTCCACCTCATACCTTTACCTTACCCATAAGCTTAAATAGTCTTGATCGCGAGGGTGCGCGATTGCTGAGTCCCCGTGGCTCACAGATACTTCCAAAACCAGTTTGCAGGTGCCGATGAGACCGTGCAGATGACGCAACCAAGCTCAGGAGGAGCTCGATGAAGATCTTGTCCTTTGTGTTGTTTCGTTCCAGTTGATCAGTAGTGGAGCCCAATTGGGGTCGATCGGGGACCTTTGTCGCATTTGGGGTTCTTCTTTTATTTTGGTTCCGTAGTCGGACCTTGATTGTATTTGGATGATGTAATGCTTTATTCATGTATTATGTGAAGTGGCGATTGTAAGCCAACTATGTATCTCTTTCCCTTATGTATTACATGGGTTGTGTGAAGATTACCTCGCTTGCGACATTGCTTTGAATGCGGTTATGCTTCTAAGTTGTGCTTCGACACGTGGAAGATATAGCCGCATCGAGGGCGTTAAAAGTTGGTATCAGAGCCTTCCCCGACCTTAGGAGCCCCCACTGATTGATTGTTTTTAGCAGCCGTTGTTGAGTCTAGAAAAATGTTTTGAGTCATTTAGGAATTATATATCGGAGAGTTTAGGAATTCTTTTTACTTCCTAGTCTCCTCATCGCTCTGGTAAGGCATCCTGATGTAGAGTTTTGACTCTTCTCTTCTCAAATTTCACTAATTTTTTTTAGGATCACGCGGGTATCTTGGAATCGTTCCGATGGTTTTATGACGAGAACATTGTCTTGGTGCCTCCTGTCAGGGGTTTTGTGGAAGTGTCCCGGGGAGTTGAGCTCTGAGGTGTTGTCGTCATAATTTTATCGTTGCGGTTCTGGAATACCTGAGTTTAGTACGCGGACATAGAAAATCTCTTTTATGCAGTTCGTTGGTGAGATAACCTCGACGCCACCCAGTACTGGGGCGGGAGTTCGGGAGTATTGCCTTAACTTGTATAACGAATGCTTTTTGAAGGTTGAGGTAGACGATTTCAGAAGTTTTTCTTGGTTATGTGTTGATGGATGGATACAGCTGGATGTAGGATTTGCTAGTTTTGGGTGAGATACTATGCTTCCCTTGTATCCCCAACACCTGATTGCATAACCGGAAAAGTTTTGGGAGTTTATAAGTGGGAATTCAAGTAGCTCTTAGGATATCTTTCCGACGGATGTATGATATGAAATTGGGGTTCGACGTCTAGTGGTCCGCCTATTCACGGTCAGTTTTACAGTGGTCTCATTGTGTCTTAAAGAGTCCTTGGCTATGCCGACTCGGGGACGCTTCGTATGTCATGTGCACTGCCTTGTACATGATGGTGCTGTACGATCGAGCCCGTGTAGGCCCCACCACGAAAATTTTTCGGACGAAATCTCTATCATATGTTTGTTCCGGCTTATTCTGCATGCCAATCCTTTGTTTTGTTTTGAGTTGTGGTATTCGAGTTGCTTCGAAGTCAAGTGTTGATTCCATACCTTTCCTAAACGGTGTTCTCATACTCCTATGTGAATACTAATCCTTCTCGATCATCGAGTTGTCATGTCAATCCCTTTTAACCGGTATGCTTCTCTTCAAGTGGATCAGATCATTGCAACATCCGCAAGATTCAATCCCAGTTCTTCTCAACGGTGTTTGTTTCATCCGTCTCCAAATTGCCTTTGTTTTTCCCGCCCACCTACCCTTTTTCTTCAACGATTCAGATTTCTTATTCAAGTATCCTTTTATTGATGGGAAGTCTCTCCATCCTTTTTCCGTCAATATTCTTATCTAGTGATTCTCATGAAGATTTTAACGGAGTTTCTAGTGCACCATTATTCATTCTTTTTCTTCTCCGGTGTAACCAAGTCAAGCTTTGTGGATCATATCCTTTTTCCTCGTTTCAAATACCTTTTCTTACCGGTGCACCTCTTAATATCATCCTTTTCTCGCTATTTCATTTGTTCGGGAGTGCTGAAGGGATCTCAGAAGGCTTGTCTTGTCTTTCAAGATCAGTTCAACCTTTCTCGAGGCTGTTATCTCATTCAAGTCTTTTAATTCAACCAGTGCATTCTCTCTTTTAATTTGTTCAACGGTGTTTTTTTAGTGGTCCCTAACCCACAGGTCTTTTCCCAGGATCTTACCTGACTCTTCTAATTTTTCCCGGAGCTAGCCTAAATTCTTTCGAAGTTTGACGTAAGAATGATTTATCATCAGTCAAATATCTTTCTCCAAGATCTTTCAAAATTCTTTTCATCGTTGGTTCAACCTTTCCAATTTTAATTCCGGAGTACCTCAATAATTCATGGTGGTGTTTCTCATCGTCATTCTCAGATTGGAAGACCAACGAAGATTTTTCTCTCAATCTTGCTCCATTCTCTTCAAGATTCGTGATTCTAGCTTGTTGCCATCCTCTCATAATTATTTGCGATTGTGAGATATTCTTTTCACCCATCCGGAGTAATTCAGAGTATTTCCAGTTTGATTCTCCCGAGCCCATCATCTCATAATTATTCTTTCCCAGCTTTCAGTTATCGTTCTCCTAATCTTATCGGTGCATCGATCAATTATCCTCTAATCAGTTCTTGATCTCTTCGTTCTCATGTAACTAAATCCCCTCTAGCTTCTTCGTTCATTTGCTAATTCTTCCCGGTGTTCTTCATGTTTTATTCGTTCTTTTTCAATTCTTACGGTGGTTCGTTCAAGAGTTTTCTTCCTTCGTGTATCATATCTTTGCATTCATGCTTTTCAAATTCTACCGGTGGATCGTTGAAGACTTTCTCAAGTTTGTGCCATATCTCTCTTAATCTTTTCTACGAGAATAAGTAATATGTCGTATCCGTTGCTTGTCAGCAATTCAATTGGTGAAGGATACGCATAACGTAATTATTATTCTTGCTTCATCCAACTGTTTAATTCCTTATTCCGGAGGTCCATCAAAATTCTTGGTTTCAATTGTTTTCATCTTCTCTTTTCCTGGAGTTCCAACCTTTTTCAATTACATCTCCACTGAGATTCATTGAACCATTGCAAGGCTTCAACCTTATTCTTTTCATCCTCCATTTCGATTGATCATTTCTTTTATTTCCAGAGTTCTCATGAAGGTTCTACATGATGGTTCATCAAGGATTTATTTCCTTCTCGAAGCGTTCATCAAGATTCTTTTCTAAGGTGCTTGAGATTATTCATATTGTAATACGGAGTGCAAATTCTTTCTACCATATTATTGGAGGTGGTATTATGTCATTCTTGATAATTTGAGTTCATTTTTCATGATTCACATGTTGTCAAGAATGAGATATTTTAAATACATCAATCTCGTCATTGGAATTATCTTGGTTTATATTTTCACCTAAAGCATTCCCGGAGAATTGTTGCTATCCATGGTGCTTATAATGACCCAAGTTCTCCAATTATCCTCCCGGTGAATAAGTTTCTTGCCTCCTTGTTGATATCAATCCAATCTTTGATTTTGTTAGCGGCAGGTTGTCACCTCATAATACGAGATGTATTCCATAAGACCATATCAAGCTTATTCTTTTCGTTTTTGGTTTTCCAACAACTCCGTTCTAGCATTTGCTGTAAACATTCTCCCTCGAGATCTTGTTTCCCTTCGTTCATCCCATTCCATTCTTACTTTTGTTCCGGAGGCTTTGTGATGTTGCTCTCTTCAACCCATCTTTTCGTTTTGTCAGGATCATGTTCTTTTCATGCCTATCCATTTAACCAGAGTGTTGTGCCCTGTTGCTCAAGTCCGTTTCGCTTTATCAAGTCTTTCATCTCTTTTCAACCGAAGTGTTGTCCGAATTTGTTCTTCCTTCTTACTCTTCCCTACCGGGGTGCTTTCAACTTGGTTCTTCTTCATTGCATTCTTTCTTTATATGGTTTATTAATTCCAAGGTTCTTTGGTCTCACTCGTTTGTCAAAGAAGCAACTTAGTTTTTACCTCTTCTCTTTTCTCTTCCATTGTCCCTCCGGTGCCATTCTAGATCTCGGGACGAGATCCTCTCGTAGTGGTGGAGTGTTGTAACGCCCCGAGACCGATGTGCCAGGTGTCGTCCAGTTATTCGCTATTGTTGCCTTGTCATTGCTTGCGTGTCATGCATTGCATATCATGTCATCATGTGCATTGCATTTGCATATGTGTTCGTCTCATGCATTCGAGCATTTTCCCCGTTGTCCGTTTTGCAATCCGGTGCTCCAATCTCCTCCGGTGGTCATTTCTACCTTCTTCTCATGTGTGGGGATTAAACATTTCTGGATTGGACCGAGACTTGTCATGCGGCCTTGGTTTACTACCCGTATACCTCCTGTCAAGTTTCGTACCATTTGGACTTCGTTTGATACTCCAACGGTTAACCGAGGGACCAAAAAGGCCTCGTGTGTGTTGCAGCCCAACACCCTTCCAAAGTTTCCCCAAACCCACCTAAACCTTCTCCATCATCTCGGCCATTCAATCACGATTGCGTGGCTGAAAACCGCACCTCATTTGGACTCTCCTAGCTCCCTCTACCTATAAAATGGTCTCCTCCCCAAAAATTCCAGATCCAAAACCACCCTAACCCTAATTTTCATCTCTTCCGCCGCCGGACGTGTCCGTTTCGGCTTTGCTGGACTTGTTTTACCATTGTCGAGGATGTCTAGTAGAACCGGGATATCGAGTCTGATCGGAATGCCTTGGGAGGAGGTCTATTCCTTCGTTGACCGTGAGAGGTTGTCATGGGCTAAGTTGGGACACCCCTGCAGGGTTATGAACTTTCGAAAGCCCTGCCCGCGTTTATGGGCAGATGGGAATTTGTTAATGTCCGGTTGTAGAAAACCTGAAGTTGACCTTAATTAAAATGCATCAACCGCGTGTGTAACCGTGATGGTCTCTTTCCGGCGGAGTCCGGGAAGTGAACACGGTGTTGGAGTTATGCTTGACATAGGTTGTTCTAGGATCACTTCTTGATCATAGTTTCTCGATCGTGCTTTGCCTTCTCTTCTCGCTCTCTTTTGTGTATGTTTAGCCACCATATATGCTAGTCGCTTGCTGCAGCTCCACCTCATACCTTTACCTTACCCATAAGCTTAAATAGTCTTGATCGCGAGGGTGCGCGATTGCTGAGTCCCCGTGGCTCACAGATACTTCCAAAACCAGTTTGCAGGTGCCGATGAGACCGTGCAGATGACGCAACCAAGTTCAGGAGGAGCTCGATGAAGATCTTGTCCTTTGTGTTGTTTCGTTCCAGTTGATTAGTAATGGAGCCAAGTTGGGGTCGATCGGGGACCTTTGTCGCATTTGGGGTTCTTCTTTTATTTTGGTTCCGTAGTCGGACCTTGATTGTATTTGGATGATGTAATGATTTATTCATGTATTGTGTGAAGTGTCGATTGTAAGCCAACTATGTATCTCTTTCCCTTATGTATTACATTGGTTGTGTGAAGATTACCTCGCTTGCGACATTGCTTTCAATGTGGTTATGCCTCTAAGTTGTGCTTCGACACGTGGGAGATATAGCCGCATCGAGGGCGTTACAACATAACCCCTGCTCCAACTCCCCGCGCGGTAGTACCGTGGGTCAGGGCAGTAACTGCTAATAAGCGGTAGTATCGCTCTGGCTCAGCGGTAGTACCTCTCAGTAAAAAACAGGTAGGAGTACAAAGGGGAAAGGCTTATGCTCACGGGAAAAACCACGAAAAACATGAGAGGGACACAACGAAGAACAATAGCAGGAAGAGATACCTCAAGCATAAAAGCAAGGGACAACAAAACCACACAAGAAGTGTCTCAAACCCACACAAAAGACCTCAAGAGCAACCAACAACCGTTGATCACGAGGAGAGGGCAGTGGCCGAAGCCACCTATGTTTGAGTTAAAAGGTATGGCACCACAAAGATTTTAACCTTGGATCCATGACCAAAACTCATCTTTGAAGCACAAGGACCATCCAAAAAAGGCTAATGTGAAAGACTTGGTCGATTTATTCATAATGGGGGGAGGGAGAGTTCATTGAGAGAACAACACTCCCCCTATGTCCATGCCTACATCTAGAACAAGATATAATGACGACTGCGGTGGGGTGTGCCTACACTCAAGCCACATTGCTCGAATCAATGATATTTAGCTCATGCCTTAACTCATGAAATCTTGCTTCATCTAGAGGCTTGGTGAATGTATCCGCTATAGCTAGTTGCTCTTGAGTGTTAATGTATATGATATCAGTATCTCCCCGCTTGATGTGATCTTTGATGAAGTGATGACGGATCTCAATATGCTTAGTCTTGCTATGTTGCACTGGATTGAGTTAAATCTTGATAGCACTTTCATTGTCACATAGAAGAGGCACTTTATCACAAGTGACGCCATAATCCTTCAAAGTTTGCCTCATCCATAACAATTGTGCACAACAACTTGTGGCGGCTACATACTCGGCCTCAGTGGAAGATAGAGACACACAATTTTGCTTCTTCAAAGACCAACTCACCAAAGAGCGACCAAGGAATTGGCACCCTCCGGAAGTTGACTTCCTATCCACACAATCTCTCGCCCAATCCGAGTCCGAATAGCCCATGAGATCAAAGCTTGCTCCTTTGGGGTACCATAAGCCAAAGTTTGGGGTATGATCCAAATATCAAAAGATTCGCTTGACGGCCACATAGTGGCTTTCCTTAGGTGCGGCTTACAAATTCCCACACTCAACATGATATCCGGTCTAGATGCACAAAGGTAAAGCAAGGATCCAATCATGGAGCGATATACCTTTCGATCCACCGCTCTACCATTGGGACCACTGTCAAGCTTGCATTTGGTGGGCATTGGAAAGTTGACGGGCTTGACATCTTCTAGCTTGAATCTCTTGAGCATGTCTTGGGTATAGTTGGCTTGGTTGATGAAGGTTCCTTCTCTCCTTTGCTTGACTTCGAACCCAAGAAAGAACTTCAACTCTCCCAGCATAGACATCTCAAACTTCTTGATCATTAGTGCGGCAAACTCATCATTGAAAGATTTGTTAGGAGAACCAAAAATAATATCATCAACATATAGTTGGCATATGAACAAATCCCCTTTGACCCTCTTAGTAAAAAGAGTGGGATCGATTTTCCCCATTTCAATCCCACGATCTTGTAACAACTCGGTAAGGTGCTCATACCACGCACGTGGGGCTTGTTTAAGGCCATAGAGCACCTTCTTTAGTTTGTATACATGATTGGGGAACTTGGGATCCTCGAATCCTGGAGGTTGTTTGACATACACCAACTCATTCAAAGGACCATTGAGGAAAGCACTTTTCACATCCATTTGTTGCAACTTAAAATCATGATGAGAAGCATATGCGAGCAACATGTGAATATATTCTAGACGTGCAACGGGGGAAAAGGTTTCACCGTAGTCGATACCCTCGACTTGGGAGTAGCCTTGTGCCACCAATCTTGCCTTGTTCCGAACAACCACACCATTCGCATCTTGCTTGTTCTTGAAGATCCACTTGGTCCCAATGACATTGTGTTCCTTCGATGGCCTTGGCACTAATTCCCAAACTTGGTTGCACTCAAAGTTGTTGAGTTCTTCATGCATGGCATCAAGCCAATCCTCATCATCGAGTGCCTCATGTACCTTTTGGGGTTCAACACATGAAACAAACGTGTGGTGCTCACATAAGTTTGACAATTTTTTACTAGTAGTTACCCCTTTTCTCAAGCTTCCAAGAACATTCTCCATGACATGTTGTTGACGCTCGAGCTTAGAAGCCACCTTGGCGGCCCGACGCCCCAAAAGTTCCTTGATGGGCATTTGAGGATCATCTTGGTTATCTTGAGCACCATCTTGAGCTTGCTCTTGACCTTGAGCTTGCTCTTTATCTTGAGCAAGCTCGGAGACATGACCTTGATCTTGGGCATCATTTGGTGCATCACCATCTCCATGGGGTTGATCTTGCTCATTGGGTTGAGGGCCTTCACTTTGTTCTTCGGAAGCAAGTGGGTCTAGCGTAGGTGATGGCTCCACTTGAGTAGAGCGTTGTCCTTCTCCTTCGGCCACAAGGGGTACCTCAATGGGGAGTATTTGACTCCCATTCTTCTTATGGCTTGGGGAGGAATTTCATCACCTACATCACAAAGACCACTTTGCTCCACTTGGGAGCCGTTATTTTCATCATACTCCACATTACACGTCTCCTCAATGAGTCCGGTGGACTTGTGTCGGGGAACGTAGTAATTTCAAAAAAATTCCTACACACACGCAAGATCATGGTGATGCATAGCAACGAGAGGCGAGAGTGTTGTCCACGTACCCTCATAGACCGAAAGCGGAAGAGTTAGCACAACGCGGTTGATGTAGTCATACGTCTTCACGATCTGACCGATCAAGTACCGAACATACGGCACCTCCTAGTCCAGCACACGTTCAGCGCGATGATGTCCCTCGAACTCCGATCGAGCCGAGTGTTGAGGGAGAGTTCTGTTAGCACGATGGCGTGGTGACGATGATGATGTTCTACCGACGTAGGGCTTCGCCTAAGCACCGCTACGGTATTATCGAGGTGCACTATGGTGGAGGGGGCACCGCACACGGCTAAAAGATCAAACGATCAATTCTTGTGTCTCTAGGGTGCCCCCTGCCCCTGTATATAAAGGAGCAAAGGGGGTGCGGCCGGCCAGGAGAGAGGGCGTGCCAGGAGGAGTCCTACTCCCTTCGGGAGTAGGACTCCCCCCTTTCCTAGTTGGATTAGGACTTGGGACGGGGAAAGAGGAAGGAGAGAGGAAGGAAGGGGGACGCCGCCCCCCTCTCCTTGTCCTTTTCGGACTAGGGGGAGGAGCGCGTGGCCCAGCCCTGGCCGCCTCTCCTCTTCTTCGTAAAGGCCCACTAAGGCCCATTAACCTCCTGGGGGGTTCCGGTAACCTCCCGGTACTCCGATAAAATCTCGATTTCACCCGGAACACTTCCGATATCCAAATATAGGCTTCCAATATATCAATCTTCATGTCTCGATCATTTCAAGACTCCTCGTCATGTCCGTGATCATATCCAGGACCCCGAACAACCTTCAGTACATCAAAACATATAAACTCATAATATAACTGTCATCGAAACGTTAAGCGTGCGGACCCTACGAGTTCGAGAACTATGTAGACATGACCGAGACACGTCTCCGATCAATAACCAATAGCGGAACCTGGATGCTCATATTGGTTCCCACATATTCTACGAAGATCTTTATCGGTCATACCGCATAACAACATACGTTGTTGCCTTTGTCATCGGTATGTTACTTGCCCGAGATTCGATCGTCGGTATCTCAATACCTAGTTTCAATCTCGTTACAGGAAAGTCTCTTTACTCGTTCCGTAATACATCATCCCGCAACTAACTCATTAGTTGCAATGCTTGCAAGGCTTAATGAAAGCACAAGTGCTCCCTAGGTGGTTTTGATAATTGATGACAACATATCTCTTGTTGGACTAACACTTCTATCTAGCATGTTTCAGATAAGTTCAATAATGGAGTGGCATGGACTAAAGGTTGTGGGAACTCCTTCAAGATGCTAAGGACAAGGGATTGGCTAAAGCTTCAAGCTCAAGACTCTTCACTTTTACATTTTAGTGATCCAAGATCACATTGAGTCCATAGGAAAAGCCAATACTATCAAGGAGGGATGAGGTGTTGCTTAATGAGCCTCTTGCTTCATGTGCTTAATGATATGCTCCAAAATCCTCAACTACTTTCCCATATCCACATATGACCTAAACCCTAAGCCAAACTCGGTCCTACCGATTCTTCCTATCCGGCGCCACCGAGTTTCACTTGTCATTAGCCACTGCCAAACCCTAGCAATTCGGTTCTACCGATAAGGATCTCGGTCTCACCGAGATGGGGTTGCAAACTCTCTGTTTCCCTTTCGTAACTTTTCGGTCCCACCGAAAGAGCGAATCGGTCCCACCGAGATTGCAATGTAAACTCAGTGTTTCCCCTTTGTAACTTTTCGGTCTCACCGAGTTCCACTCGGTCTCACCGAAAGAGCAAATCGGTCCCACCGAGTTTGCCTGACCAACTCTCTGGTTAGCTAATTACCAAATTCGGTCTCACCGAGTTTGTGTAATCGGTCTCACCGAGATTACGTTATGCCCAAACCCTAACCGAATCGGTCCTACCGAGTTGCATGTCAGTCCCACCGAAATTCCTAACGGTCACTAGGTTTACTATTTCGGTCAGACCGAGTTTTTGATTCGGTCCCACCGAGATTGGTAAATTGTGTGTAACGGTTGGATTTTGTGTGGAGGCTATATATACCCCTCCACCTCCTTCTCATTCGATGAGAGAGCCATCAGAACACACACACCATTCCAACTCATATGTTCTGAGAGAGAACCACCTACTCATGTGTTGAGACCAAGACATTCCATTCCTACCATATGAATCTTGATCTCTAGCCTTCCCAAGTTGCTTTCCACTCAAATCTTCTTTCCACCAAATCCAAATCCTATGAGAGAGAGTTGAGTGTTGGGGAGACTATCATTTGAAGCACAAGAGCAAGGAGTTCATTACCTACACACCATTTGTTACTTCTTGGAGAGTGGTGTCTCCTAGATTGGCTAGGTGTCACTTGGGAGCCTCCGACAAGATTGTGGAGTTGAACCAAGGAGTTTGTAAGGGCAAGGAGATCGCCTACTTCGTGAAGATCTACCGCTAGTGAGGCAAGTCCTTCGTGGGCGATGGCCATGGTGGGATAGACAAGGTTGCTTCTTCGTGGACCCTTTGTGGGTGGTTGCTTCTTCGTGGACCCTTCGTGGGTGGAGCCCTTGTGGACTCGCGCAACCGTTGCCCTTGGGTGGAGCCCTGTGTGGACTCGCGCAACCGTTACCCTTCGTGGGTTGAAGTCTCCATCAACGTGGATGTAGGATAGCACCACCTATCCGAACCACGGGAAAAACATCCGTGTCTCCAATTGCGTTTGAATCTCTCCAAACCCTTCCCTTTACATTCTTGCAAGTTGCATGCTTTACATTCCGCTGCTCATATACTCTTTGCATGCTTGCTTGATATGTATTGTGTGTGTTGAAATTGTGCCTAAACTCCACTTAAACCGAAAAAGCTTAAAAATTGCAACTTTAGCACTAAGTGTCTAATCACCCCCCCTCTAGACACATCTACTTCTAGATCCTACAAGTGGTATCAGAGCTTTGGTCTCCATTGCCTTGGTTTAATCACCATTGGAGGAAGATGGATGTGTCTACTCTAGGGAGTCTTAGACATAGAGTGCCTATTCTTGATGGAAAGTATTTTCATGAGTGGAAAAATGAGATGCTTGTAATCTTCAATCAATATCATTTGAACAAGTATATTGCTAGCCCTTGTGCACCCCATATTGATCCCTTGCATCCTACCCTAGATGAAGATATTGACATGATTCGCAATCTTAGAACTATTGAGCTCATCATTAGAGGATTGCCCAAAAATTTGATTGCTAGTTTGCCTACTCAAAATTGTGCCTATACTATATGGAAATTTCTTGAGGAACGATTTCCCAATCATTCCTTGAAAACTTTGGATGAAATTCTCCATAAATCTATTGCCTTGAGTAAGATGAACTCTAGTGATCCTAGTTTTGGTAAATGTCTTCTTGAACTTGCCAATCTTAAGCATGCTAAAGGAGATGTTGGAATCATTAATGATATCATATTCAAAGCTATAAGAATTCATAAAAGTAACCACTTTGATCATTTATCTAATGAATTACCCTCTCTAGGAAATGATGAGTCACAAGATCATGATGAACATGAATATTATGATGATGATGATAGTGACTTCGATCTCGATGATGCAATGAGACATTTTGGTCTTATGGCAAATCTTCGGGGATATGAATCAGGAGGAAAGGAATGGGTTCTTGATAGTGGATGTACTGATCATATGACCGGAGATGAAGAGATGTTTCGTGAGCTTGCTGAAAACAACGGCCCTCGAAAATATGTCACCTTTGGTGATAATTCAAAGGGTAAAGTGGTTGGCCTTGGTAAGGTGGCCATCTCACATGATAGTTCCATTCAAAATGTCATGCTCGTTGAATCTCTTGGCTACAACTTACTTTCAGTATCTAGACTTGCTGATTTCGGTTTGAATGTCCTATTTACTGAGGTAGATTGCCAAGTATTTCGTCGAGACAATCATAAAATGGTCTTTACGGGTATGCGTAGAGGTGATCTTTACATTGTCGATTTCTCTAAAAAGGCACAACCTAAAACTTGCTTTGTTGCTAAATCCTCAAAAGGTTGGTTGTGGCATAGACGACTAGGTCACGTTGGCATGAGAAACCTTGACAAGCTTATTAAAGGAAATCATATCCTTGGAGTTAACGATGTCATATTTGATAAGGATAGACTTTGCAGTGCTTGTCAAGCAGGTAAACAGGTTGGAGGAAGACATCCCGTGAAGAACATCATGACCACAAGGAGGCCACTCGAGCTACTTCACATGGATCTTTTTGGTCCCAACGCCTACAAGAGTCTCGGTGGAAATTCTTTTGGTCTAGTTATAGTTGATGATTTTTCAAGATTTACGTGGGTGTTCTTTCTTAATGACAAGTCGCAGGTCCAGAAGATCTTCAGAAACTTCGCTAGGAAGGCCCAAAATCAGTTTGATGTGAAGATCAAGAAGGTTCGGAGTGACAACGGAACGGAGTTCAAGAACGCAAATGTGGACACCTTTCTTGACGAAGAAGGGATTTCACACGAGTTCTCGGCCACGTACACACCTCAACAAAATGGAGTTGTTGAGAGGAAGAACCGGACGCTCATCGAAATGGCAAGAACGATGCTTGATGAATACAAGACGCCAAAGCACTTTTGGGCAGAAGCGGTCGAGACAGCTTGTCACGCAACAAATCGCTTATATCTTCACAAGCTACTCGGCAAGACGGCATACGAGCTTCTCACCGGTAACAAACCCCAAGTTGGATACTTTCGAGTATTCGGCTCAAAGTGCTACATTCTTGATAAGCATCGTCGTTCAAAGTTTGCTCCTAAATCTCATGAAGGTTTTCTACTTGGTTATGGATCAAACTCTCACACTTACCGTGTCTACAACAATTTCACCCGAAAGGTTGAAGAGACGGTAGATGTGAAGTTTGATGAATCTAATGGCTCGCAAGTAGAGCAATTGCCAATTGATGTAGGAGACAAAGACCCTTCAGAAGCAATTCAAGACTTGTCCATTGGCAAAATTCGTCCAACGGAGGTGAAGGAGAGTACTTCATCCGTCCAAGTGGAAGCTTCTACTTCACGACAAGGTGAACCAAGAATCGACACGGAAGCATCCACAAGTGGGACACACCAAGATGAAGAAAACGAGGAAATACGTCAAGACGAACATCAACAACCTCCTTCTCCACCACGACAAGAGAACGACGACGTCAACAATGAAGAAGGCCAAGAAGAAGAACAAGATGAAGAAGATGTTCAACGAAGACCCAAGCAAAAGCTCTCACGAGTTCGAGCAAGAATTGCCAAAGATCATCCCGTCGAGCAAATCCTCAATGATATACAAACTGGGAGAATCACTCCCTCAAAAACTCGTTTAGCTAACTTTTGTGAAAACTATTCATTCATCTCTAGCATTGAACCAATGAAGGTTGAAGAAGCATTGGAAGATCCGGATTGGATAAACGCTATGCATGAAGAGCTACATAATTTTGAGAGAAACCAAGTTTGGACATTGGTTGAGAAGCCCGACAACAACCACAACATCATTGGTACCAAATGGGTGTTTCGCAACAAGCAAGATGAAGATGGACAAGTGGTCCGCAACAAAGCACGTCTCGTCGCCCAAGGATACACACAAGTCGAAGGTATGGACTATGGTGAGACGTATGCTCCCGTTGCTAGACTTGAGTCCATTCGCATCTTACTTGCCTATGCTAATCACCATAATATCACCTTGTACCAAATGGACATTAAGAGTGCTTTTCTAAATGGAGAAATAGAGGAGGAAGTTTATGTCAAACAACCTCCCGGCTTTGTCAATCCTAAGAAACCAAATCATGTTTACAAACTTCACAAAGCTCTTTATGGTCTTAAACAAGCTCCTAGAGCATGGTATAAATGCTTGACCAAGTTCCTTACTACAAGTGGTTTTGAAATTGGTAAAATTGATTCTACTCTTTTTACTAAAAGGGTTAATGGAGAACTATTTGTATGCCAAATTTATGTTGATGACATCATATTTGGTTCAACTAACCCTCTCTTTAGTGAAAAGTTTGGAAAGCTAATGTCAGAGAAGTTTGAGATGTCTATGATGAGTGAACTCAAATTCTTTCTTGGGTTGCAAATCAAGCAAACTAAGGAAGGTACATTTGTCTCTCAAACAAAGTACACCAAGGACTTATTCAAGAAGTTCAATATGCAAGAATGCAAAGGTATGTCTACACCCATGCCTACTAGTGGACATAATGATTTGACCAAAGATGGTGAACCTGTTGATCAAAAGGTTTATCGCTCTATGATTGGTTCATTGTTATACCTATGTGCTTCACGTCCCGATATTATGCTAAGTGTGTGCATGTGTGCACGATATCAAGCTGCTCCTAAAGATTGTCATCTTAAGGCTGTGAAAAGGATAGTGAGATATTTAATCCATACACCAAATTTTGGCATTTGGTATCCTAAGAGGTCTTCTTTTGATCTTGTTGGCTATTCCGACTCGGATTATGCCGGAGACAAGGTTGATAGAAAGTCCACTTCGGGTACTTGTCAATTTCTTGGTAGATCTCTTGTGTCTTGGTCTTCCAAGAAACAAAACTCGGTATCCTTATCCACCGCCGAAGCGGAATACATTGCCGCTGGTTCATGTTGTGCTCAATTACTTTGGATGACCCAAACTCTTAAAGATTATGGGATTTATGTGAAACATGTTCCACTGCTTTGTGACAATGAAAGTGCTATCAAAATTGGTCATAATCCTGTACAACATTCTCGAACTAAGCATATTGAAGTTCGTCATCATTTCATTCGAGATCATGTTGCTAAGGGTGACATCAATCTTAAGCATGTTCGCACCGATAAGCAATTAGCGGATATATTCACTAAACCGCTTGATGAGAAAGTGTTTTGCAGGTTGAGAGGAGAATTGAACATCATTGATGCTTCGAACTTGGAGTAGAAACTCCATTGGATACATGCAAGACATGAGCTTATGACTAATCCATGATGTATCTCTTATGATAACTATCTTATGTCTTGGATATATTTGCACCTTGCATGTTGTCTAACCCATGTAGGTGCTTGGTTGAATCTAATTCCATGAGATTGCGACTCACTCACATCTTGAGCAATCTCTACAAGACCAAGACTCTACACAATAGTGGTTGAAGACAAGGAAGCACAAAACCATTCAAACATATCCTTTGACAAATTCTATGTTAAGCTTCATGATTGTCATTTTTGGATACACAAGTGCTCTTCCTTGCAAGAACTAACCCATGTAGGTAGATGAACTCAAACTCCAAGTGGTGCTCCCAACTCTTGATGAACTACATCAACCTGAGCACCCACACAAGTTCAACTACATGAGCAAGAACCACATCACCACCCAAGGTATGTCATTCCATCTTAGAGAAGCTTTACTCCAAGACATGAGTCAAAGCAACTCAACAAGATGTGAATACATCAAGATGCTTAAACAAAAAATGGTAACCCCATTTTGAGCTTAAACGATGAGTATGACCTATGATCAAGTGTTCTCACTTGACTCCTAAGTCAATATACTCTAACATAGGTGACTATGTCATCGCCCAATTCTAGATGAAGTTCTCTTGTGTTCTTTTCTGAGTTATTGCATTTGTTCCTTGCATATTTGTTTCCTTCTCTCTCAAACAACAAAAAAAAACTTCATCTAGAAACTTTCACTCTTTTCCTTTTTGTTCTTGTTCTGCATATTTCTGCATCAAATTCCTTACAAATCCTTCAGCTAATTCATTGCAAATCTTTGTGAGATCTTACTTGACTAGTGAGCTGAGGTGACAAGTGTTTTTCTCTGTGTAAACTCGGTTTCACTGACAGCAAATTTCGGTCCAACCGAATCTTTTCGGTACCACCGAAATATGCCACTCGGTGCCACCGACTTTGCAATCAGAAAAACAGTTTGCCACTTGTTCTACATTTCTTCTGATCCAGCTCCACTCAATGAATCTTGTCCTCCACAAGCATCACAATTTTATCCTCTGCTTTGTGCTGAATCTCAAGGACCAAACCTATTCGACGGATTCCAGGAAAAACCTTCTTGGAAATTGATGTCAAAGGGGGAGAGAGAGATCACATCAAAGCTTGTAGGAGAGAGAGATCACATCAAGGGAGAGAAACAGTCTCAAGGACCAAACCTACAAGAGAGAAAGTATTAAGGGGGAGAGAGAGACCTCAAGGGGGAGAGAAAGTCTCAAGGATCCTAGATGTTGTTAAGGGGGAGAGAGAGATTTCCAGGGAGAGAAAATACTCAAGGATCCCAGATGCTTGATGTTCAAGAGGAGAGATGCCACATGTCTTTTTGGGGGAAAGACATGTTCATATGAACTCATTTGAATTTAGTTCTATTCATAACCTTCAGCTCTGATTTTCTGTTTCCTATCTTCTCCCAATAACCCATGTAAGATTCAGGGGGAGCAAGACACCTAAGGGAAAAGAAATCAGCCAAATTCATTGCATATCTTTATTCTTGGGGACATGTTGAATCCAATGTGGTACCTTGTACTCACTCTCTACATGTCATCCCAGTCTTGGTATTCTTGTGGTTTCTTTTGTTTGCTCTGGCTAGTGGACGTACCTGTGTTATCTAACCTTGTTTGTGCAGGTTCATTCCATCCTAAGCCAACTCGAGACCACAAGGTAAGTATATGCATCAAAATCATGAGTATGAGGAGTTCTTGCTTATGTACATACTGTTTGCAAGAAGGACTCATGAGCATGAAGGTATTTTCCTTGATAATCTTTTGCTCTGATGCATATGGCCAAGATACATGTACACATTGCCTACTCTGTCATGTTTATGCTCTCACATGCCTCTACATTTCATATTTACATGAGTGCATACATGTAGGGGGAGCCTATGCTTGCTACATGTTCTTCCAAAGCTTTACTTGCTGTTCTTTATATCTTTATCTAAAGCTTTGATGTATGTTGCCATCAATTACCAAAAAGGGGGAGATTGAAAGCACAAGTGCTCCCTAGGTGGTTTTGATAATTGATGACAACATATCTCTTGTTGGACTAACACTTCTATCTAGCATGTTTCAGATAAGTTCAACAATGGAGTGGCATGGACTAAAGGTTGTGGGAACTCCTTCAAGATGCTAAGGACAAAGGATTGGCTAAAGCTTCAAGCTCAAGACTCTTCATTTTACATTTTAGTGATCCAAGATCACATTGAGTCCATAGGAAAAGCCAATACTATCAAGGAGGGATGAGGTGTTGCTTAATGAGCCTCTTGCTTCATGTGCTTAATGATATGCTCCAAAATCCTCAACTACTTTCCCATATCCACATATGACCTAAACCCTAAGCCAAACTCGGTCCTACCGATTCTTCCTATCCGGCGCCACCGAGTTTCACTTGTCATTAGCCACTGCCAAACCCTAGCAATTCGGTTCTACCGATAAGGATCTCGGTCTCACCGAGATGGGGTTGCAAACTCTCTGTTTCCCTTTCGTAACTTTTCGGTCCCACCGAAAGAGCGAATCGGTCCCACCGAGATTGCAATGTAAACTCAGTGTTTCCCCTTTGTAACTTTTCGGTCTCACCGAGTTCCACTCGGTCTCACCGAAAGAGCAAATCGGTCCCACCGAGTTTGCCTGACCAACTCTCTGGTTAGCTAATTACCAAATTCGGTCTCACCGAGTTTGTGTAATCGGTCTCACCGAGATTACGTTATGCCCAAACCCTAACCGAATCGGTCCTACCGAGTTGCATGTCAGTCCCACCGAAATTCCTAACGGTCACTAGGTTTACTATTTCGGTCAGACCGAGTTTTTGATTCGGTCCCACCGAGATTGGTAAATTGTGTGTAACGGTTGGATTTTGTGTGGAGGCTATATATACCCCTCCACCTCCTTCTCATTCGATGAGAGAGCCATCAGAACACACACACCATTCCAACTCATATGTTCTGAGAGAGAACCACCTACTCATGTGTTGAGATCAAGACATTCCATTCCTACCATATGAATCTTGATCTCTAGCCTTCCCAAGTTGCTTTCCACTCAAATCTTCTTTCCACCAAATCCAAATCCTATGAGAGAGAGTTGAGTGTTGGGGAGACTATCATTTGAAGCACAAGAGCAAGGAGTTCATTACCTACACACCATTTGTTACTTCTTGGAGAGTGGTGTCTCCTAGATTGGCTAGGTGTCACTTGGGAGCCTCCGACAAGATTGTGGAGTTGAACCAAGGAGTTTGTAAGGGCAAGGAGATCGCCTACTTCGTGAAGATCTACCGCTAGTGAGGCAAGTCCTTCGTGGGCGATGGCCATGGTGGGATAGACAAGGTTGCTTCTTCGTGGACCCTTTGTGGGTGGTTGCTTCTTCGTGGACCCTTCGTGGGTGGAGCCCTGTGTGGACTCGCGCAACCGTTGCCCTTGGGTGGAGCCCTGTGTGGACTCGCGCAACCGTTACCCTTCGTGGGTTGAAGTCTCCATCAACGTGGATGTAGGATAGCACCACCTATCCGAACCACGGGAAAAACATCCGTGTCTCCAATTGCGTTTGATCTCTCCAAACCCTTCCCTTTACATTCTTGCAAGTTGCATGCTTTACATTCCGCCGCTCATATACTCTTTGCATGCTTGCTTGATATGTATCGTGTGTGTTGAAATTGTGCCTAAACTCCACTTAAACCGAAAAGGCTTAAAAATTGCAACTTTAGCACTAAGTGTCTAATCACCCCCCCTCTAGACACATCTACTTCTAGATCCTACACTTAAGTGATGTGTATTACCGAGAGGGCCCAGAGATACCTCTCCGACAATCGGAGTGACAAATCCTAATCTCGAAATACGCCAACTCAACAAGTACCTTCGGAGACACCTGTAGAGCACCTTTATAATCACCCAGTTATGTTGTGATGTTTGGTAGCACACAAAGTGTTCCTCCGGTAAATGGGAGTTGCAAAATCTCATAGTCATAGGAACATGTATAAGTCATGAAGAAAGCAATAGCAACATACTAAACAATTGTGTGCTAAGCTAACGGAATGGGTCAAGTCAATCACATCATTCTCCTAATGATGTGATCTCATTAATCAAATGACAACTCTTTGTCTATGGTTAGGAAACTTAACCATCTCTGATCAACAAGCTAGTCAAGTAGAGGCATACTAGTGACATACTGTTTGTCTATATATTCACACATGTATTATGTTTCCGGTTAATACAATTCTAGCATGAATAATAAACATTTATCATTATATAAGGAAATAAATAATAACTTTATTATTGCCTCTAGGGCATATTTCCTTCAGTCTCCCACTTGCACTAGAGTCAATAATCTAGATTACACAGTAATGATTCTAACACCCATGGAGCCTTGGTGCTGATCATGTTTTGCTCGTGGAAGAGGCTTAGTCAACGGGTCTGCAACATTCAGATCCGTATGTATCTTGCAAATTTCTATGTCTCCCACCTGGACTAAATCCCGGATGGAATTGAAGCGTCTATTGATGTGCTTGGTTCTCTTGTGAAATCTAGATTCCTTCGCCAAGGCAATTGCACCAGTATTGTCACAAAAGATTTTCATTGGACCCGATGCACTAGGTATGACACCTAGATCGGATATGAACTCCTTCATCCAGACTCCTTCATTTGCTGCTTCCGAAGCAGCTATGTACTCCGCTTCACATGTAGATCCCGCCACAACGCTTTGTTTAGAACTGCACCAACTGACAGCTCCACCGTTCAATGTAAACACGTATCCGGTTTGCGATTTAGAATCGTCCGGATCACTGTCAAAGCTTGCATCAACGTAACCATTTACGATGAGCTCTTTGTCACCTCCATAAACGAGAAACATATCTTTAGTCCTTTTCAGGTATTTCAGGATGTTCTTGACCGCTGTCCAGTGATCCACTCCTGGATTACTTTGGTACCTCCCTGCTAGACTTATAGCAAGGCACACATCAGGTCTGGTACACATCATTGCATACATGCTAGAGCCTATAGCTGAAGCATAGGGAACATCTTTCATTTTCTCTCTATCTTCTGTAGTGGTCGGGCATTGAGTCTTACTCAACTTCACACCGTGTAACATAGGCAAGAACCCTTTCTTTGCTTCATCCATTTTGAACTTCTTCAAAACTTTGTCAAGGTATGTGCTTTGTGAAAGTCCAATTAAGCGTTTTGATCTATCTCGATAGATCATGATGCCCAATATATAAGCAGCTTCACCGAGGTCTTTCATTGAAAAACTCTTATTCAAGTATCCCTTTAAGCCATCCAGAAATTCTATATCATTTCCAATCAACAATAAGTCATCCACATATAATATTAGAAATGCTACAGAGCTCCCACTCACTTTGTTGTAAATACAGGCTTCTCCAAAAGTATGTACAAAACCAAATGCTTTGATCACACTATCAAAGAATTTATTCCAACTCCGAGAGGCTTGCACCAGTCCATAAATGGATCACTAGAGCTTGCACACTTTGTTAGCTCCCTTTGGATCGACAAAACCTTCCGGTTGCATCATATACAATTCTTCTTCCAGAAATCCATTCAGGAATGCAGTTTTGACATCCATTTGCCAAATTTCATAATCTTAAAATGCGGCAATTGCTAACATGATTCGGACAGACTTAAGCATCGCTACGGGTGAGAAGGTCTCATCGTAGTCAATCCCTTGAACTTGTCGACAACCTTTTGCAACAAGTCGAGCTTTATAGACAGTAACATTACCGTCAGCGTCAGTCTTCTTCTTGAACATCCATTTATTCTCTATTGCTAGCCGATCACCGAGCAAGTCAACCAAAGTCCACACTTTGTTCTCACACATGGATCCCATCTCAGATTTCATGGCCTCAAGCCATTTTGCGAAATCTGGGCTCACCATTGCTTCTTCATAGTTCGTAGGTTCGTCATGGTCTAGTAACATAACTTCCAGAACAGGATTACCGTACCACTCTGGTGCGGATCTTACTCTGGTTGACCTACGAGGTTCAGTAACAACTTGATCTAAAGTTTCATGATCATCATCATTAACTTCCTCACTAATTGGTGTAGGTGTCGCAGAAACCGGTTTCTGTGATGAACTACTTTCCAATAAGGGAGCAGGTACCGTTACCTCATCATGTTCTACTTTCCTCCCACTCACTTCTTTCGAGAAAAACTCCTTCTCTAGAAAAACTCCGAATTTAGCAACAAAAGTCTTGCCTTCGGATCTGTGATAGAAGGTGTACCCAACAGTCTCCTTTGGGTATCCTATGAAGACACATTTCTCCAATTTGGGTTCGAGCTTATCAGGTTGAAGCTTTTTCACATAAGCATCGCAGCCCAAACTTTTAGAAATGACAACTTTGGTTTCTTACCAAACCACAGTTCATAAGGCGTCGTCTCAACGGATTTCGATGGTGCCCTATTTAACGTGAATGCAGCCGTCTCTAAAGCATAACCCCAAAACGATAGCGGTAAATCAGTAAGAGACATCATAGATTGCACCACATCTAGTAAAGTACGATTACGACGTTCGGACACACCATTACGATGTGGTGTTCCGGGTAGCGTGAGTTGCGAAACTATTCCGCACTGTTTCAAATGAAGACCAAACTCATAACTCAAATATTCCCCTCCACGATAAAATCGTAGAAACTTTATTTTCTTGTTACTATGATTTTCAACTTCACTCTGAAATTCTTTGAACTTTTCAAACGTTTCAGACTTATGTTTCATTAAGTAGATATACCCATATCTGCTTAAATCATTTGTGAAGGTGAGAAAATAACGATATCCGCCACGAGCCTCAACATTCATTGGACCACATATATCTGTATGTATGATCTCAAACAAATATGTTGCTCTCTCCATAGTACCGGAGAACGGCGTTTTAGTCATCTTGCCCATGAGGCATGGTTTGCAAGTACCAAGTGATTCATAATCTAGTGGTTCCAACAGTCCATCATTATGGAGTTTCTTCATGCGCTTTACACCGATATGATCTAAACGGCAGTGCCACAAATAAGTTGCACTATCATTATCAACTCTGCATATTTGGGCCTCAATATTATGAATATGTGTATCACTACTATCGAGATTCAACAAAAATAGACCACTCTTCAAGGGTGCATGACCATAAAAGATATTACTCATATAAATAGAACAACCATTATTCTCTGATTTAAATGAATAACCGTCTCGCATCAAACAAGATCCAGATATAATATTCATGCTCAACGCTGGCACCAAATAACAATTATTTAGGTCTAATACTAATCCCGAAGGTAGATGTAGAGGTAGCGTGCCGACTGCGATCACATCGACTTTGGAACCATTTCCCACGCGCATCGTCACCTCGTCCTTAGCCAATCTTCGCTTAATCCGTAGCCCCTATTTCGAGTTGCAAATATTAGCAACAGAACCAATATCGAATACCCAGGTGCTACTGCGAGCATTGGTAAGGTACACATCAATAACATGTATATCACATATACCTTTGTTCACCTTGCCATCCTTCTTATCCGCCAAATACTTGGGGCAGTTCCGCTTCCAGTGACCAGTCTGCTTGCAGTAGAAGCACTCAGTCTCAGGTTTAGGTCCAGACTTGGGTTTCTTCTCCTGAGCAGCAACTTGCCTGTTCTTCTTCTTAAAGTTCCCCTTCTTCTTCCCTTTGCACTTTTTCTTGAAACTTGTGGTCTTATTGACCATCAACACTTTATGCTCCTTCTTGATTTCTACCTCCGCAGCCTTTAGCATTGCGAAGAGCTCAGGAATCATCTTATCCATCCCTTGCATGTTATAGTTCATCATGAAGCTCTTGTAGCTTGGTGGCGGTGATTAAAGAATTATGTCAATGACGCTATCATCAGGAAGATTAACTCCCAGTTGAATCAAGTGATTGTAGTACCCAGACATCTTGAGTATATGCTCACTGACAGAACTATTCTCCTCCATCTTGCAGCTGTACAAATTATTGGAGACTTCATATCTCTCAATCCGGGCATTTGCTTGAAATATTAACTTCAACTCTTGGAACATCTCATATGCTCCATGACGTTCAAAAGATCGTTGAAGTCCCGGTTCTAAGCCGTAAAGCATGGCACATTGAACTATTGAGTAGTCATCAGCTTTGCTCTGCCAGACGTTCTTAATGTCGTCAGTTGCATCAGCAGCAGGCCTGGCACTTAGCGGTGCTTCCAGGACGTACTTATTCTGAGCAGCAATGAGGATAATTCTCAAGTTACAGACCCAGTCCGTGTAATTTCTACCATCATTTTTCAACTTTGCTTTCTCAAGGAATGCATTAAAATTCAACGGAACAACAACACGGGCCATCTATCTACAATCAACATAGACAAGCAAGATACTATCAGGTACTAAGTTCATGATAAATTTAAGTTCAATTAATCATATTACTTAAGAACTTCCACTTAGATAGACATCCCATCTAATCCTCTAAGTGATTACGTGATCCATATCAACTAAACCATGTCCGATCATCACGTGAGATGGAGTAGTTTCAACGGTGAACATCACTATGTTGATCATATCTACTATATGATTCACGCTCGACCTTTCGGTCTCCATGTTCCGAGGCCATATCTGTTATATGCTAGGCTCATCAAGTTTAACCTGAGTATTCCGCGTGTGCAACTATTTTGCACCCGTTGTATTCGAACATAGAGCCTATCACACACGATCATCACGTGGTGTCTCACCACGAAGAACTTTCGCAATAGTTCATACTCAGGGAGAACACTTTATACGTTGATAATTTAGTGAGGGATCATCTTATAATGCTACCGTCAATCAAAGCAAGATAAGATGCATAAAAGATGAACATCACATGCAATCAATATAAGTGATATGATATGGCCATCATCATCTTGTGCTTGTGATCTCCATCTATGAAGCACCGTCATGATCACCACTGTCACCGGCGCGACACCTTGATCTCCATCATAGCATCGTTGTCGTCTTGCCAATCTTATGCTTCCTCGATTATCGCTACCACTTAGTGATAAAGTAAAGCATTACAGGGCAATTGCATTGCATACAATAAAGCAACAACCATATGGCTCCTACCAGCTGCCGATAACTCGGTTACAAAACATGATCATCTCATACAATAAAATTTAGCATCATGTCTTGACCATATCACATCACAACATGCCCTGCAAAAACAAGTTAGACGTCCTCTACTTTGTTGTTGCAAATTTTACGTGGCTGCTACGGGCTTAGCAAGAACCGTTCTTACCTATGCATCAAAACCACAACGATAGTTTGTCAAGTTGGTGCTGTTTTAACCTTCGCAAGGACCGGGCGTAGCCATACTCGATTCAACTAAAGTTGGAGAAACTGACACTCGCCAGCCACCTGTGTGCAAAGCACGTCGGTAAAACCAGTCTCGCGTAAGCGTACGCATAATGTCGGTCTGGGCCGCTTCATCCAACAATACCGTCCAACCAAAGTATGACATGCTGGTAAGCGGTATGACTTATATTGCCCACAACTCACTTGTGTTCTACTCGTGCATATGACATCTACGCATAAAACTAGGCTCGAATGCCACTATCGGGGAACGTAGTAATTTCAAAAAAATTCCTACGCACACGCAAGAGGGGAGAGTGTTGTCCACGTACCCTCGTAGACCAAAAGAGGAAGCGTTTGCACAACGCGGTTGATGTAGTCATACGTCTTCATGATCCGACCGATCAAGTACCGAACGTACGGCACCTCCGAGTTCAGCACACGTTCAGCCCGATGACGTCCCTCGAACTCCAATCCAGCCGAGTGTTGAGGGAGAGTTTTGTCAGCACGATGGCGTGGTGACGATGATGATGTTCTACCGACGCAGGGCTTCGCCTAAGCACCGCTACAGTATTATTGAGGTGGACTATGGTGGAGGGGGCACCGCACATGGCTAAAATATCAAACGATCAATTGTTGTGTCTCTAGGGTGCCCCCTTCCCCTATATATAAAGGAGCAAAGGGGGGTGCGGCCGGCCAGGAGAGAGGGCGCGCCAGGAGGAGTCCTACTCCCTAGGACTCCCGCCTTTTCCTAGTTGGATTAGGACTTGGGAGGGGGAAAGTGGAAGGAAGGGGGGGGCGCCGCCCCCCTCTCCTTGTCCTATTCGGACTAGGGGGGAGGGGCGCGCGGCCCAGCCTTGGCTGCCTCTCCTCTTCTCTGTAAAGGCCCACTAATGCCCATTAACCTCCCGGGGGGTTCCGGTAACCTCCCGGTACTCCGGTAAAATCCCGATTTCACCCGAAACACTTCCGATATCCAAACATAGGCTTCCAATATATCAATCTTCATGTCTCGACCATTTCGAGACTCCTCGTCATGTCCGTGATCATATCCGGGACACCAAACAACCTTCGGTACATCAGAACATATAAACTCATAATATAACTGTCATCGAAACGTTAAGTGTGCGGACCCAACGGGTTCGAGAACTATGTAGACATGACCGAGACACGTCTCCGGTCAATAACCAATAGCGGAACTTGAATGCTCATATTGGTTCCCACATATTCTATGAAGATCTTTATCGGTCAGACCGCATAACAACATACATTGTTCCCTTTGTCATTGGTATGTTACTTGCCCGAGATTTGATCGTTGGTATCTCAATACCTAGCGTCAATCTCGTTGCCGGCAAGTCTCTTTACTCGTTCTGTAATACATCATCCCGCAACTAACTCATTAGTTGCAATGCTTGCAAGGCTTAAGTGATGTGTATTACCGAGAGGGCCCAGAGATACCTCTCCGACAATCGGAGTGACAAATCCTAATCTCGAAATACGCCAAGTCAACCAGTACCTTCGGAGACACCTGTAGAGCACCTTTATAATCACCCAGTTACATTGTGACATTTGGTAGCACACAAAGTGTTCCTCCGATAAAGGGGAGTTCCATAATCTCATAGTCATAGGAACATGTATAAGCTAACGGAATGGGTCAAGTCAATCACATCATTCTCCTAATGATGTGATCTCATTAATCAAATGACAACTCTTTGCCTATGGTTAGGAAACTTAACCATCTCCGATCAACGAGCTAGTCAACTAGAGGCACACTAGTGACATACTGTTTGTCTATGTATTCACACATGTATTATGTTTCCGGTTAATACAATTCTAGCATGAATAATAAACATTTATCATGATATCAGGAAATAAATAATAACTTTATTATTGCCTCTAGGGCATATTTCCTTCAACTTGTTGAGAACATGGTAAGCATGAGAGTTTGTAGCATAACCAACAACTATGCCTTCTCGAGCCCTAGGTTCGAATTTAGACAAACGAACACCTTTCTTGAGAATGAAACACTTACAACCAAACACCCGGAAGTAATTGAGGTTGGGCTTGTTGCCGGTAAGTATGTCATATGGAGTCTTGTTTAAGCCTTTGCGGAGGTAGAGCCTATTGGATGCATGACATGCGGTGTTGTTGGCTTCGGCCCAAAAGTTGTACGGAGATTTGAACTCCGCCATCATGGTCCTTGCCGCGTCCATCAACGTCTGGTTCTTCCTTTCTGCCACACCATTTTGTTAAGGGGTATAGGGTGCGACATATTGGTGCTTGATCCCCTCGTCACTAAGAAACTCATCCAAGTTGTGGTTCTTGAACTCGGTGTCGTTGTCTGTCGGGGGTTTGGTGCGACATATGCCAACGGATGGCTTATCATGGTGGGGGCGACTAGGACGTCGCCGGTGCTTGGAAACGGGATGAGGCGAAGACATGCACGCCGGCGAATCTTACCCAGCTTCAGGGCTCTCCGGGGAGATAATACCCCTACTGTTGCTCTGTGGGGTCTCCGCATGATCACTATAGTCAAGGGTTTACATGGTTGCTCCTTGAGCTGTGTATGGTGGCAGGAGAGGGCAGGGCTAGCTCTCTCCTTCTATCTGGTGAGGTATATAACTTATGGGATCCAACCCTTTGCATGGGTGCCCTGGGGGGTTTATATAGGCCTACCCCCCAAGGGTACAATGGTAATGTGACTAGGCGCGGGCCCAGCCGTCAGTGTCTCCGACCTCCGGCTTCTCCGCTGGCTGCTGGAGCCCGCCGACTGGTGGGCCCCGCCGACTAGTCTGGTACAAAGCCGACAGGCCGCGTCCGCTGCGTGTGGGTCTTGTCGGTTGCTGATTACTGTAGCCGTGCTCCTGATGATGCAAGCTTGGTCATGGGGTCATGGCAACAGCCCCGCCACCTGGCGGGCGATCACTATGGCCACTCCCCATCTCTTCTTGATTAACGGCGCGTGGGCCCCGGGGGAGGGCTTAGCTGACTCCCATTGGGTCTGACTGGCGGTGCTCCCGCCGTCTCCCGAGGTCTCGCTGGCTGGTGGGCCCTGCTGCCTCCAGGCCGTACAGACAAGCCATCATGGGCGCAGGACCAGGTACAGCGGTGCTGATGTCAGGGCCGGCTGGGCAACAGTGCCACGCCGCGGGGAGATCCTCCCAAGTACGGCGCGCTGTAGCCATGCCTACCCTTGGTAAGGGGTGGGGAGTGGGCTTCATTGTAGCCATGCCCCTGCCCCGTCCCCCTTGATGAGGTCACGGTTTGTTGGAGTCGCTGGCCGACTCCCCAAAGCCGGCTTCTCTGGAAGTCGTCCCTGGGACTCGGCCGTGAGCGGGCAGTCGGCCGCCTCGCCGTAGACTCCCCAGGAGGCGGCTCTTCGCCTTGAGGTCTTGAGGGGCGCAACCTGCCCCGATGTCTTGAACGGTCATGGGGCTCGGGTTGGCCTACCCGTGGCCCATTACTCCGACAGTAGTCCCCGAAGCTGGTGAGGCGCCGCGAACGATCGGCCGAGAAGTCTCAGCAGTTTCTTTTTCCGGGTGCTCGACACACGGTCTTGATTGACTTCCACCGGGCCGACTAGACGGAGTCGGATTCGCCCGACTCGGGCTCACTCTATTCCGACTTGCTCAGTAGTTCGAACGTTGCGGCGGGATTTCAAGTGGCGTGCTAGCTAAGCTTCCAGGCCGCCCCCCGTTCTTGGCCTGCCACGCGGGGGCACGTGGCTAGGCCGTCCTGCCAGCCCACGCGCGCGACGGGATAGGCCCGTAGGCGGGGCCCGCCACTACCGCGCCTCGGCACCCGAGCGGATCCGCTGTGGCCCCGGTGGACGGTTAGGATTCCTGTGGAGTTACTGCGTGCAGTAACTTTGCAGGGATCGTGGGGGGCGTGGGGTTGCAGGCGCAGTAAATCCCCACGTCCGCCCCCTCGGCTTCGCAGCCCCGAGGGCTATAAGTAGGGGGAAGAGGGGAGCACGCGTGCCCCTCCTTCCTACTGCCCCTTGCTTTCTTCCTCCTCGCAGCTCCTTCGCTCTCCTGCTTCCTCCTTCTTCTTTCTCTCGCTCGCTCCGCCGCACGCCCAAGCTCCGGCGCATGCTGCGGGGACAGCTCGCGACGATGAGCTCTTCCTCTACTGCCGCGCCTCCCCCAGTACGCTCCGGTACCTGGGACGGCTCCGAAGTCCACGAAGACCATATCGAGTTCTTCCGCCGGACCCGTCGTCTTCCCGGCGAGGATCGCGTGCAGGTGCGCCTCGCGCCAGAGGGGGAGATTTCCCCCGCCCCGCAGGAGGGCGAGCGGGTCATCTTCCGCTCGCACTGCCTGCGCGGGCTGGGGCTGTCGGCGAGCAGCTTCTTCCGGTCTTTCATGGAGTTCTACGGGCTCCAGCCGCACCACCTCACCCCCAACACAGTTGTGCTGTTGTCCGCCTTCGTGGCTCTGTGCGAGGGCTTCCTGGGAATCCTCCCCACCCTCGAGCTCTCGGGGGAGTTCTTCTTCTCCAAGCTCGGCACCCAGGCCGCGGGCGTGCCGGCTCAGTGCGGCGCCTTCATCACCGTGCGAAGGACAGGAGCCGACAACCACTTCCCCTCCATCGCGCTGCTGACGTCGGTGAAGATGTGGCAGCGGTCCTACTTCTACGTCAGGAATGTCGCCGCGCGGGGCGACTGGGTCAATCTGCCGGCTTTCAAAGCCGGCCCGCCGGCTGGCAGACTGCCCAACTGGTCGTACCGGGCCAGGTCGCCGATGCCTGCAGGAGCCAGCACCATCACGCGACTCCGAGTGCTGATGCAGTCGGAGGGTCTGACTGGCCCGGACCTGCTGGCCGCCTTCGTCTCGCACCGAGTTCTTCCACTCCAAGGCCGCCCTCACATGATATGCTAGATGAGCGGGGGCCACGACCCGAGTCGGTTGTGCACCAAGGACATGCCTCACGAAGAGGTGGCCCACATGGTGAACTACCTCTCGCACAGCAGGCTCCTGGAGGACTGGTGATTCGGCAAGGAGCCGTATTCCCGCGCCAACCCCCCGCCCGAGGTGAGTCGCCTTTCTTTCCTTTAGATTGTCTTCTTCTTGCTGAGTCTTGTTCTAATCAGTCTGCTTTTTGGTTAGAATCCCCTTCTTCACCCACCAGCCGGCACCTCGGGGCCGGCCCGTGAGTTCGCCGCCGACCAGGCGGAGAGCGACGTCGACGACCCCGATCTGGGGGCGGCGGCTCTGGAAGACGATGCCAAGGGAGGAGGAGGGACGACAGGCGACTTCAGGCCCTCGGCCACCTTTGTCGACTGGCCTGAAGACGACGCCGAGGAAGGAGTCGCCCCTCGCCATCGGCCAGGAGCCAGCCAGCCAGGCGCGGGCTCTTCTGCTGCGTCGGGCGCTCCAGGCGGCGGGAAGAAGCGCCGGGCTGCGCCGACTTTGTTCGGCAGCCAGCCGAAGAAGCCCAAGGGCTCGGCTGCGGCGACCCGGCGGGACGAGGCGGCCGCGAAGGCCATCCACTTCCGTAAGTAAGTGAAGAAGCCACCGTTAGTCTCTGCATAAGTATTTCTGTCTTCAAAGTTCGTTCTTTCTTTGTGCCTTGTCTAAGTCTGTGCTAGCCCCTCTTTCTTCAGGGCTCCCCTCTCTTTGGAGCGGTTCGCCGCCGCCTCCGTCATGGGGTCAGCGGAGACGCCCGCCACCACTCGGTGGATAGACCCCGCTGCCGACCTCCGGGAGGTGACGGAGCGGAATGCGCAGGAGAAGCGCATTGAAGAAGAAGCCCTCCGCCTGGAGAAGGCGGAGACCGACAAGGCGAAGGCCTCCGCCAAGAAAAACTAGCGGAGGCCGAAGCCACCGCCGCGGTGAAGCAGCAGGCTGAGGAAGCCGCACGCCGCCAGGCGGCCTTGCTTGTTACCCCGCTGAACTCTGCGCCGCCGCCGCCGGAGTTCACGGGGCAGACTGGAGGAGCCGGCGGGGAGAACCTCGTCGAGGAGAGGGAAGGCGGCGAGCCCTGTACTCCTAGCGCGAACGTTCTGCCGCCGCATCCGCCACCGTCTGAAGGCGTGCGAGGCGAGCGGCCAGCGGACCCTCCGGTGCCGCTGACCAAAGACGAGGCCGTGGCGAGGCTACTCCTCCAGGTCGGCTCGCCAGCGTGCTGTCTTCGGGAGAAGGCGACTTCGGCACCCCGCCCCTTGGAAGCCGGCACCGCCAGCTCGGCGGCTTCAGAAGGCGAGGCAACGAGCGCCGCACCCGTTGGGTGGGTGCGGGGAGGTGGCACAGGGCCGCTGAACCGGGCGCTCCTGGACGTCCAGGCGAAGCTCCGCGCTGAGGGCGACGCCCTCCAGAGCTGCACCAAGGCGTTCCTGGCGTCGCGGGCGGCCGCCCGGGTATGTTTTTCTTGTTCCTCTCTGTGGGGGCGCGCCAGCGCACCCACTGGGTGTAGTCCTCGAGTTTCGGGTCGGCTGCTGAGCAGGCGGCCCGGAACTCCAATTTGATGGACTTCTGGGTACTAACTTTGTCTGAAATGCTTGTTGCAGGACTACCACAACCTCCGCGTCACTGCCTTCAACCGTAATGTTGAAGAGTTGGGCAAGCGGACCGCCGACTTGGCGGAGAACCGGAGTAAGTCATTCTCCTTTTTCTCTTCTCTGCGGGGGCGCGCTAGCGCACCCGCGGGCTATAGTCCCCGAGATTCGGGCCGACTGCTGAGCAGTCGGGCCGGATCTCCCCGGCGACCTACTTTATTGACGACTGCTGTCTTTCTTTCTTTCCTTCAGGGGCCAACACTGCTCTTCAACAGCAGCTGAGCAAAGCCAACTCCGCCCTGCTCGTCAAAGGGGAGGAGTGCAGCAAACTCGCCGCGGAGTGTGATCTGCTGGCCACTCAGTTGGCAGAGCAGAAGGGGCTGCTTGCGAAGTTGCAGAGGGAGGCGGAGGAGACGAAGGCCGCCCTCCTGGCCGAGTTTGCGAGTGAGCGCTCTTCCTGGTCTGACAAGGAGGCGTTGCTATCCTCCGGCTTCCACGAGATCGAAGACATCATTGATGGTGAGTCTCTTTGTTTTCTTTCTTTGAGCTGCCGACCTAGGTCGTGCCGACTCCTGGTTTTTGACTTGCTTTTTTGTTTCTTCATGTCGTTTGCAGACTTCTTCCCTCGGCAGTCTCAGGCCGCTGTCCAAGCCATCGAGGCCGATCGTGCAAGTCGGAGGGCGGAGGGTGCAGAGATCGCCGCCAATGCCCCCCGAATTCTTGATGAGCACATCTTGAGTATCGAGGCTCGCCTCCGGCCGGCTCACCGGATGCTGCACCGGCTTCAGCGCGTCGGCGCCCAGGCGATCTCCGCCCTTTGGCCGGATATGCAGGCTCCGCGCACCCCCAGCCTGACGGCCAACTGGTTGGAGGTCGCGGCTGGTCGCCTTGAGGCTTGGAAGGGCTCTTCGGCCCGGGCTGGAGCGCGCCGGGCCTTAGAGTTCGTCAAGGCGTGGTACCCGGGTCTGGATCTAGACCGGTTGGCCACGCTTCGGTCGGAGGCCCAGCCGGAGCTGGCGGCTGCGGAAGACGCCCTCGTAAAGCGTGCTGCGGCGATCGCCGAGTACACCGATACCAGCATCTTCGTCCCTGAGTGGTCTGAAGACGGCGAGGAGGTCCCGCCAGAGTGGTTTGGGATGAACCCAGACTATGGCGAAGACTCGGTGGAGGTGATCGGCTCCAGCGCCGAGGAGGAGGATGAGGGCGACGCGGAGGCACCAAAAGACAGAGCAGACGGCCAGCCTCAGCCCGACCGCGCCTCCAGCAACGAGCCACGTGGGACCAATCCAACTGCTGCCGGAGGCGATCAAGCCTAGACTAGCCGGCCGACCGCCTCGATGACTGACGCTGGCGCCTCCTCCGACCCCCCGACTCCATCTGCCGCCTCCTAAACTGTCGCTGTGTCTTTTGTTTTATCTGCTTTAGTAGTCTTTTGAAGAACTTGTTAATTCGCACAATTCCACCCGCGGGGTGTATTTTGAACATCTGCTTGGCAATTCGGCCAAGGGCCTATGTTATGTAAATTTATATATCTATCCTTTCTTGCTCATCGTTCTTTTGGCTGTTTTCCTTTGCCGCTTTCCCCTAGTTGCCTGCCTTGCCAATCGGACAGCTGCTTTGCAGACTGTTGCTGGATCAAGTGCTAGGCTACTTTGGGAAAGCAAGTACTTAGCCGATTTCAAGATTCTTTGAGCAAGTTGGATAGAAAACGACAATCTGACTATCTAAGAATTGGTTTGCGAGAAAAGGCCGGAAGCCGTCTTGAGCTATGTTTTATGCTTTGAGTCCTTAGCCATTTTTCGTGCGAGCACCCATTCTACCTTACCTCTGCCCACCGTATAGTCGCGCTGCGAGCTGCGGCTTTTGACAAAGACGGCTTAGATGCTAGACACTACTTGTCCGGCTGCAGGAAGCATTTCATACTGCAAGGTGGCAAGTCCCTGGGCCGACTTGTCGAGCCCGGTGCCAAACGGTATAACAAAGAGTAATCATACTTGTAGGCATAATTTTTATCATACAGACAAAAGAGGGCAGTCCCCGAGCTCGTCTCGGGGGGCCCGAAGTCTTGGTACTTTAATACAAAAGGTAGCGTGGTACATACTGCATCAACTGTAAAATCTTCGGAGAAGATTTGCATTCCATGGCCACTCTGTCTCCTTGCCGGAGTCGTCCCTCTTGCGTGCTCAGGGCTTCTGAGTGTCGATCAGGCAGTAGGAGTCATTGCCTAGTACTTTGCTGATGATGAAAGGGCCCTCCCAAGGCGGCGACAGCTTGTGCTGGCCGGCTGTTCGCTGGATCAGCCGGAGCACAAGGTCGCCTTCTTGGAAAGATCTTGGCCTGACCTTCCTATTGTGGTATCGGCGCAGGCTCTGCTGGTAGATGCTGGACCGGCTGAGTGCCAGCAGCCAGCCCTCTTCCAGCAGATCAACGCCGTCTTGTCGTGCTTCTTCTTTTTCCTCCTCGGCGTACATGGTGACTCGTGGGGAGTCAAACTCTATGTCCGTTGGGATGACGGCTTCGGCACCATAGACGAGGAAGAAGGGCATGAAGCCGATTGACTTACTTGGAGTCGTGCGCAGACTCCAGAGGACGGCTGGCAGCTCGTCGAGCCAGCAGCCAGCCGAGCGCTCCAGAGGCTCGATCAACCGAGGCTTGATGCCGAACAGGATGAGGCCGTTTGCTCGCTCCACTTGGCCGTTTGACTGTGGGTGAGCGACGGACACTAGGTCCAGTCGGATGCCCTGTGTTGCGCAGAAACGGGCCAAGGCGCCTTTGGCAAAATTTGTGTCATTGTCAGTGATGATGCTGTGTGGTATGCCGTACCGAATTATGATATCGGTGATGTCATGGCAGTCGGACCGTTCAGTTTCTTAATTGACTTTACTTCCACCCACTTGGTGAACTTGTCCACTGCGACAAGTAGGTGAGTTAAACCACCTCGTGCTGTTTTGAATGGCCCCACCATGTCTAGACCCCAAACTGCGAAAGGCCAAGCAATGGGGATGGTCTTTAGCGCGAAAGCCGGCTGGTGTGGCTTGGAGCTGAACTTCTGGCACCCTTTGCATTTTTGGACCAACTCCTTGGCCTCTTCCAAGGCAGTCGGCCAAAAGAAACCATGCCGGAAAGCTTTGGCGACGAGTGCTCTTGAAGCCGCATGGTGGCCACATTCGCCTTGATGGATGTCTTTGAGGATCGCCTGGCCTTGCTCTGGCTCTACGCAGCGCTGGTAGACACCAGTGACGCTGCGCCTGACCAGCTCTCTGTTGATTATGGTATAGGCTGCTGCCCGATGTTGTACTTGCCGAGCTGAGGTCTCATTAGTTGGTAGCTCTTTGTTCACCAGAAATTTGAGGATGGGCTGGGCCCATGAGGGTGCTGCTATTTCATCGACTATCAGAACTGCGACTTGGACGAGGGCGGCTGGGCTGGGAGGCGGCGGGCTGGAGTCAATGGCCGCTTGTTGGGCTGATGAAGTTCCCAGGCCGACTGGCACGGTCCCTGGGCCGAGTTCTGGAATCTTCGAGTCCGTCACCGCAGTCCCCGGGCCGGGCTCGACTGTGGCAGCTTTGGAGTCGCCCGCCAAAGTCCCTGTTCCGACTGCCGGAGCTCTGGAGTCGGATCCGCCATCCTCGGGAGGAGCTGGCACAAAGATGGAGTCTGATTCTAGTGAAGGCTTGACAGACGGCTTGAGGAGGCGTTGAAGGGCGACGCCAGATGGTATTGCTTGGCGGGTAGAGCCGATCCATGCCAAGGCGTCTGCTTGGTCATTGTCGTTTCTTGGCACATGGAGGAACTCGCACCCTTCGAAATACCCACTGAGTTGCTGCACGAGGAAATGGTAGCTCGCCATGTTTGCATCTTTTGCATCCCAATCGCTAGACGACTGCTGGACCACTAAGTCCGAGTCGCCATAACACAAGATCCGGCGAATGCCAAGTTCTTTGGCAAGCCGGAGCCCGTGAATGAGCGCCTCGTACTCGGCCACATTGTTGGAGGCGACAAAATGGATTTGCAGCGCATATTTGAGCTTGTCGCCTTTGGGAGAGGTGACGACGATGCCGGCTCCCAAGCCGGTGCGCATCTTGGAGCCGTCGAAGTGCATCCGCCAATGGGTGGAGTCAGGCGCTGGAGGCAGGTACTGGGTCTCGGCCCAGTCGATGAGGAAGTCGGCCAGTGCTTGTGATTTGATAGCGGTGCGGGGCTGGTAGTAGATGGTGTAAGGAGCCAGCTCTATGGCCCACTTGGCCACTCGACCAGAGGCATCTCGGCTACCGATGATCTCGGCAAGTGGAGCCGTGCAGACCACCATGATTGGATGTTCTTGAAAGTAAGGCTTCAATTTCTTGGCGGCAAAGTGCACGCCATAGCACATCTTCTGGTAGTGGGGGTAGTTCTGCTTGGAGGTCGACAGTACCTCGCTCAGGTAATATACTGGTCTCTAGACAGGTAGCGCCTTGCCTTCCTCCTTGCACTCTACTACAATGACTGTGCTGACTACTCGGCTGGTGGCGGCGATGTACAGGAGCATAGGTTCCTTGGGAGTCAGAGCCGCCAGGACGGGTGGAGTAGTCAGCATCTTCTTCAACTGGTGGAAAGCTTCATCCGCCTTATGGTTCCACTCGAAAAAATTGGTCTTCTTCATGAGTTGGTATAAGGGGAGAGCTTTCTCGCCCAGCCGACTGATGAATTGGCTGACGGACGCCAAGCAGCCGGTGAACTTCTGCACATCCAGCAGTCGGCTAGGTACGTCCATTCTCTTGATGGCCTTGATTTTTACTGGGTTGCACTCTATGCCGCGTTCAGAGACCAGGAAACCTAGCAGCTGGCCGTCTGGTACTCCGAAGACACACTTCTCGGGGTTGAGCTTGATCTGGAACCGGCGCAGGTTCTCAAAGGTCTCCTTGAGGTCTTCCAGCAATGTTCCTCGCTTCTCCGTCTTCACCACCACGTCGTCCACGTAAACGTGGGCGTTCTTGCCGAGCTACTTGAGGAGGCACTTCCGCATGCAACGCTGAAAGGTGGCGTCGGCATTCCTCAAGCCGAACGTCATGGTAAGGTAGAAGAATGCTCCAAACGGCGTGATGAAGGCGGTCTTCAATCTGTCAGCCGGGTTCAGCTTGATCTGGTGATATCCTGAGTACGCATCCAAGAAACTCAACAGCTCGCATCCGGCTGTGGAGTCTATCACCTGATCAATTCTTGGCAGAGCAAACGAGTCCTTGGGGCAGGCCTTGTTGAGGATCGTGTAGTCAATACACATTCGCCATTGCTTGTTCTTCTTTAGCACCAGGACCGGGTTTGCCAGCCACTCCGGGAAGAAAACTTCCATAATGAAGCCGGCTGCTAGGAGTCGGGCTATCTCTTCTCTGACGACTCTTCTCTTCTCTTCTGATAAGCGGTGCAGGGGCTGCCTGACCGACTTTGCGTCATACCGGACGTGTAACTTGTGCTCGGCGAATTCCGTCGGCACACCCGGCATGTCTTTGGGAGACCATGCGAAGATGTCCCGATTCTCACGGAGGAAATCGACGAGCTTGCCTTCCTATTTGCTGTCGAGGTTTGCACCTACGACAGCGTACCTCTCTGGGTGCTCCGGATCCCAGGATATCTTCTTTGTCTCTTTGGCCGACTTGAACGAACCTTCGGCTTCCGACTCCTTCGGGTCGGGCGATATCTCCGGCTGCTTGCCGGCCATCGCCACAGCTCGCTCAAGGAGTCGCTTCTCGGCCGCAATCACCAGGGACTCGGCCAGCTGACTGCTCTCGGCCGCGCAGGCGGATGACTTCCGGTAGTCGCCGGCTACAGTCAGAATTCCCCTGGAACTAGGCATCTTCATCTTGAGGTAGGCGTAGTGGGGGACCGCCATGAACTTGGACAAGGCAGGCCAGCCAAGCAGCGCATGGTACGGGCTCTCAAGGTCCACCGCCTCAAACCAAACAGACTCTCTTCGGAAGTGATTGTTGTCCCCAAAGAGTATGTCAATCAGGATCTTGCCGGTTGGTGAACAAGAAAGCCCAGGAACAATGCCGTGGAACACGGTCCGGCTATTCTGAAGTTGTCTCTGCTTGATTCCTAACTTCTCCATGGTGTCCTTATACAGGATGTTGATGCTGCTGCCCCCATCTATCAGGACTCGCGAGAAATGCGCGGCCCGTTTGTCCGTGGCGAAGGTGGCGTCCAAGACCAAGGCTTAGGAGCCCGGACTCGGCATCACTTATGGGTGGTCAGCCCTGCTCCAGCTGATGGGCCTCTCTGACCAGTGCATGAACTCTGGCCTTTCTGAGGCTACTGCGTTCACCTCCTGTCGCTGCAGCCGCCTGATGCATCGATCATCAGCCACACTGGTGAACACCATGTAGGCTCCGTGCTCTTCAGGGTACTCGTCTGGCCTGACTGCCGGCTGCTGGGGCGGAGACGGAGGCGGCTGCCTAGCAGGCGGGGGTGGCAGGAGGCCGTCTCCCTTGGCGATCCTGGTGAGCCAGTGGCACTTCCGGGTGGTGTGATTCGATGGATTCGCGCCGCTGTGGAACTGGCAAGGTCCATCCAAGGTCTGCTCGTAGGAGAAGGCCGGCAACCAGTTCGGCTTGCCGCCTTTCTGTTGCTTGGGCGGAGGCTGCTCTTTTGGCTGCTGGGCTTCGAGGGTCGCGACCTGCCGTCTGCTGGAAACCGGCTGCGGGGCCTTCCGCTTGTTGTCGCCCTGCTGCTGTCACCGGCCGGCGTCTGCTGCCGGAGTTCTTGGAGCCTGAGGAGCTACTTTGCCAGTCGTGCTGATTTGAATTTCCGTCTTCATGGAGGAGTCAGCCATAGCGTACTTGTCCGCTATGATCAGCAGCTCGTCGAGGGTTTCTGGCTCATCGCAGAGGAGCTTGTGCTTGAGGAGGATGCCTTCTCGGCACCCGGCTGTGAAGTACTCGATGGCCTGCACCTCGTGCACGCCCTCACAGGAGTTCCGGAGCTCGGCCCAACGCGTGAGGTAGTCGCGAGTCGACTCGTCAGGACCTTGCACGCACAAGGAGAGCTGGCGAGGCTTGGGAGGACGCTTGTACGTGCTGGTGAAGTTGCGGACGAATGCTTCGGTGAAGTCGACCCAGCTGTTGATGCTGCAGGGCTTCAGGCTGTTCAACCACATCCGGGCCGTGCCCTGGAGCATGAGCAGAACATACTTTACGGCGACACGCTTGTTGCCGTTTGCTATGCTGACAGCCGTGGAGTAGTCGACTAGCCAGTCTTCCGGCTTCACGGAGCCGGTATACTTGGGCGCGTCTCTTGGGAGCGCGAACCCTCTGGGAAAGGACTCGTCCCGAATGCGGGGCCCGAAACAAGGCGGACCCAGCTCATCTGTCGTTTGGCCACTGCGGCGCCTCCGTGCGGCAGCCGGCCTCGTTCTGCGCGGTGGCCGCGTTGAGGAGCCGCTGGACTCGCTCCATCATGAGGCGGCTCTCTTCGCCCTCGAAATTGTCCAGCTCATCCGCCGCTGCCTGGGCGGCTCGGATGTTCTCCGCTGCCGTGGCATACACGGGGCGGCTATCCCCAAACAGGCTAGCGATGGCTACGCCGCGCTGCCGAACCGCGCCAAGGCGGCTGGGCCCTGCCGGAGCCGGCGAGCCGCCAACAGCGCGATCCATCTCCCGCTGGTAAGCTTATGACAAGTGTCTCATGCTAGCTAGCTTCTTCGCGCCTTCAACAAGCTGAAGGCGGCGCGCTTCTAGCGTCCCTGCGTCAGCATCTTCTGGGATGGACGCAGCTAGGTCTTGCAGCGCTGCGCCGAATGAGTTGGGCGCCCTTCCACCAGGGAACTCGTCATGACTGATGACCGGCACCTTAGTGACGGTGCTCCCGTCGCTCTCCGCGTGGGGGAGAGGCTCGTCATAGACCACCACGTTGGAGGGGAACGCGTCGATCGACGCGGTGTCGGAGTCGACCAGCATTGGGTTGGTGGAGCCTACGAACACCAAGTCTACGGCAGGCTCGCCGGAAACATGGAGTTGTTCGAGGAGGCCCGCGAGGAGGTTTTCGGGGCCGCCTACGCCTGCGTCGGACGCAGGCTCGTCATAGAGGCGTACCTCGCCGACAAGTTCGGCCAAGGAGCTAGCTACGCAGGCGATCTCCATGCCGCGCAGCGCGTCGACGCAAACTTCGTCTGGCGTGCCTGGCTGGCTGCGCTCGGCAGGGAGGAAAAGGGTTCCCGTCCAGAACAGATCTCCGGACGGCGGTGCACCATGCCCTAAGGTGGGCGCCAAATATCGGAGGTTTGGTGCGACATATGCCAACGGATGGCTTATCATGGTGGGGGCGAGTAGGACGTCGCCAGTGCCTTGAAACAGGATGAGGCGAAGGCATGCACGCCGGCGAATCTTACCCAGCTTCAGGGCTCTCCGGGGAGATAATACCCCTACTGCTGCTCTGCGGGGTCTCCGCATGATCACTATAGTCAAGGGTTTACACGGTTGCTCCTTGAGCTGTGTATGGTGGCACGAGAGGGAAGGGCTAGCTCTCTCCCTCTATCTGGTGAGGTATATAACTTCTGGGATCCAACCCTTTGCATGGGTGCCCTCGGGGGTTTATATAGGCCTACCCCCAGGGGTACAATGGTAATGTGACTAGGCGCGGGCCCAGCCGTCAGTGTCTCCGACCTCTGGCTTCTCCGCCAGCTGCTGGGGCCTGCTGACTGGTGGGCCCCACCGACTGGTCTGATACGGAGCCGACAGGCCGCGTCCGCTGCGGGCGAGTCTTGCCGGCTACTGATTACTGTAGCCGTGCTCCTGATGATTCAAGCTTGGTCATGGGGTCATGGCAACAGCCCCACCGCCTGGCGGGCGATCACTGTGGCCACTCCCCATCTCTTCTTGATTAATGGCGTGTGGGCCCCGGGGGAGTCGGCCGACTGGCGGTGCTCCCGCCGTCTCCCGAGGTCTCACTGGCTGGTGGGCCCTGCTGCCTCCAAGCCATACAGACAAGCCGTCGTGGGCGCAGGACCAGGTACAGCGGTGCTGATGTCAGGGAAGGCTGGGCAACGGTACCACACCGTGGGGAGATCCTCCCAAGTACAACGCGTTGTAGCCATGCCTGCCCTTGGTAAAGGGCGGGGAGTGGGCTTCATTGTAGCCACGCCCCTGCCCCGTCCCCCTTGATGAGGTCACAGTTTGTTGGAGTAACCGGCCGATTCCCCAAAGCCGGCTTCTCTGGAAGTCGTCCCTGGGACTCGGCCGTGAGCGGGCAGTCGGCCGCCTCGCCGTAGACTCCCTAGGAGGCGGCTCTTCGCCCTGGGGTCTTAAGGGGCGCAGCCTGCCCCGATGTCTTGAACAGTCATGGGGCTCGGGTTGGCCTACCTATGGCCCATTACTCTGACATTGTCACTTCTAATCATCAGAATCTTTGCTTCATGTTGATGTTGAGGTTCATTTGCGAAGTTGATGACGGTTTGTTGAGTCTCACTCTTCCTCTTGAAGAAATATACCCATGTATATCTTGAATAGTCATCCACAATCACCAAGCAATACTTTCTTCCACCAAGACTATCAAAGGATGGAGGTCCAAAGAGATCCATGTGAAGGAGCTCCAGGGGCCTCTTCGAGTAGATGATAGTCGAGGGTCGGTGAGCCGTTTCATGAAGCTTTCCTTTGATACAAGAACTGCAAGCACGGTATTTGGCAAAACTCACATTTCTTAGTCCATGAATGTGATCCCCTTTGAGGAGACTTTGCAAAGATCTCATATTGACATGGGCTAGTCGGCGATGCCAAAGCCAACCCACATCAACTTTAGCCATTAGGCAAGTCGCGGTCCTCGTGGGTCGCTTCGAAAAGTTCACCACATAGAGACCGTTCTCGACATGTCCAACAAAGACTACTTTAAGTGTCTTGTTCCACAAAAGGGCCACGGTATCAAGATCAAAGAATGTTACAAAGCCCATACATGCAAGTTGATGAACGGAAAGTAAATTGCATGCAAGGGACTCAACAAGCATGACCTTCTCAATAGATAAGTCTTGAGAGATGACCACCTTGCCAAGTCCCAATACCTTAGAAGTTGAAGCATCACCAAATTGGGCATGGGTGGGCATAGATGGGATTGGATGCACATCCACCACCAAGTCCTTACTCCCGGTCATATGATTCATTGCTCCACTATCGAGCAACCATGGCACCCCACCGGAAGCAAACTCCTACAAGATATCAATGCTTGGATTTAGGTACCCATTTTTGAATGGGTCCTTTGATGTTAGTAACAAGGGTCTTAGGAACCCAAATAGACCATTCAATGTACTCATAAGAAGAACCAACAAATTTGGCATAAATATGCCCATCACTAGCATGTCACAAAACATAAGAGGGGTTAAAGTCGTCGGCTTTATTGGTAGAGGCGATTTTGCCCTTCTTGGCATTACCACCCAATTCCTTGTTCTTCTTCTTTCCAAGAGCACCCTCGCCCGTCTTAACAAAGGTTTCCTTGAGCGGGAGAGGTTGCTTGGTCTTGTTCTTGTTCTTCTTATTCTTTGGCTTGGGTAAAAAGCCAAGTCCTTCCTTCCCTACAACTTCCTTTTGATTGCTCAAAAGGTCATTGAGGTTCTTCTCGCCTTCTCGCCTTTAAACCGGACAGCTCATCAGTGACCGGTTTAAGCGCGGCTTCAGCATCTTCTGCTCTCTTCAATAGAGTCGCCTTCTCGGTCTCCCAGTCGACTTTGTTAGTATTGAAGTTTTGCTTAAGTTGCTCAATGTTCTCCAAAGCAGTTTTCAGTTCTAACTTGGCCTTGGATGTCTTAGATTGCTGATTTTTAATGTTGGCCCTCAGATCATTGAGCTGTGAATCCTTCTCAATCAGTGCAGCCTGTGACATGAACAAACATGGAAGGTATTAGGATCATGATTAGTTTTGAAAGTCCCAAGCACAATACAAGTATTTTCCTTGGCACTTGGGGCTAATGCCTATTGTTCTTAAAATAAAAAAATTGAAGTCCCAAGCACAATACAAGTTTTTCCTTGGCACTTAGGGGCTAATGCACATTGCTCCTTTTAAGACAAGTTTATCTGCTGACCCGGATAAAATGATCTAATCCGGTTTAAAAATACTACATGTTGAGGTATTAGCTTAAAATATGGTGAAAGTCTCGGTCCATTCATGCTGACTAAACCGACCCTTGGGGGCTATGGAATTACAGTTGATTCCTACTACTTAGAAGTCCCAGCTTAACTTGCCAGTTTAAGCCGGCCCTTGGGGGCTACTAGTGATGATGTTCTTCTATTTTATGACTATTTGGAAATCTATAGAATATTCAATCCTATCATACTCTATAGATTTGGCGGCTGATAGAGATATAATTATGAAGAGAGTTGTGTTGGATTACCTCATAGCGTTCCTTCATCATGTTGACTAAGCTGGCTTCAAAATCATGGCTAGTGTATAGACGGTTTAAATAACTGGAATGGATTTCTTGAGCGCTGGATTGTGAGTAGCCTTCTAAGTCTACTTTCCACTTGCCTTTATTGGCAGTATAAAACTCTTCCTTGGCGCTGTGCTTGGACAAGGCAGTGGGGTTACTCGACGCTATATACCCAAACCCAATGACGACGCCATCGTCAGGTTTTTCTTCTGAAGGCTTGATGGGACTTGGCGGATTAGGGATGACCGGGTCAACATCCATATGATCGATGGTAACATCATGCTCTTCTGCTAACGGGTCGTCAACGGTGGCCTCGGCAATTGGATAAGAGGTCTCTGGCAGCTGTTTTTCCGGCTCAGAAGGGTTGGAGTCTTTAGCCAGTTTGTTCAGTTTTGCCTTCTTACTGGGCTTGGCTATTCCACTGGAAAATAGAATACAAAGATGTCAGCATATTGATTAAAGCATGAAATTTTGAATGATTGAATATGCCCTTACCAAGGCACAGTCTTGAAGGTCGGGATTTGAGTTCGCGTTGAGTCACCGGAGGATGAATGAGATGTTCCCTGATAATTTGAGTCAGATAGATTAAGAGGTTGGCGAAAAAGGCCTGCCTTGGGATAATTTAAGACGGAAATTTTTGAAACCTTCGGTCGACGTTTGCGAGGTGCTGGAGTATTTGGTAAGCCGGATGATAACACTCCGCCGCCGCTGCACCGGGTTGTGCGGCAAGCTTCGTGTTGCTGCTTCTTCAAAAGAAAGTTGGGATCCAAGTAAGCTAAAGGGTGAGAAAATCTTACTTTCCGGCTTGCTTGTCGAGTTTTCTGTGTTGGCAGAGGTTCTGAGCCAGAGGAAAGGATAATTACCTCATCATCATCTACGCGACTGGCTTCCGCGTCATCCTGATAATGGTCATTGTCAATAAGATGTACAAAAAATGAGCCAAGGGAGTCAAGTTCTACCTCTAACTCATCATCATCATCATTTTCATCCAAATTGAATAACTCGGCAGTGTTGGTTTTCTTCTTAGCAGGCTTTTTAGCCTTGCTCTTCGTCCGGGGTTTCTTTGGTTTCTCCTGAAGCTTCTTGGTCCAAAAAGGTGAATCAGCCTGTAAATATTTGAATGAATATGAACAAGTGGTACAAATATGAGTCAAAAATGAGGTTTATTCAAAGCTTAAAGATGGCAGTTTATTTAGAGTACAGAAAGGACTCAGTTCGACTTGGATGCAATCTTCCAAGCTCTCATTCAACAGAGTCTTGGTCATGTTACTGATGTCTTCTTCATTAATTTCAATTTGACAGTGGTGCTGAGGATATGTTAGGGGCTATTTGGAATACAGCCGATGAGCGCCCTACCAATTTTTTGGCATCAACTAGCACGCTGGGTAGCCATTTGGATTGGAACCAACGTTTCACGACCACGCCAAAATTTCGGCAGCGTCGTTCAGTTTTTGCGCCTGCAAGTTGGTGGAACCGCGGCGGCGGATTCCTTGGCCAATTTTTTGGCGAGCCCGCTATTGGCGGGGCGTACTAGGCGTGATCCAAACAGCCCCTTAGTTCACCGGTGTACTCACACATTAAGTCGGACCAGCGGCTTAGAGGCCAGATTCTCCAGGCGACCCAACAGCGAACTAGATCAATTCCGGTTAAGCCGTTGGCCATCAAGGCCTGAATCTTTGCAAAAATTGGTACATATTTCTTTCCTTCTGCTATGCTGACTCGATCTGGAAGATGATGTCTACTGCTAAGACGGCTGGCACGATAACCCGGCAAGGGATTTTCTCCTTCTGGAGAAGTATCTTGGCACTGGAACCAAGTCTGGTTCTAGTCTTTCGGGTGACTGGGAAGAGTGGCAGCTGGGAAGACGGCTTCTTTCCGGTGTTGTATAGATATGCCGCCTAGCTCCAAGCTAGGTCCGTCATTGAATTCATTTTGTCGTTTCAAATAGTAGAACTCCCTAAATAGTTCTATGGTAGGCTCCTGTTGCAGGTACACCTCACAGAACACTTGGAAGTTGCAGATGTTTGAGACAAAGTTTGGGCCGATATCTTGTGGATGAAGTTTGAAGAAATGCAGCACATCGTGGAAGAATTTTGAACCAGGAGGGTTGAAGCTCCGGTTTATATGATCAGTAAAAACGACAACTTCGCCGTCCTTGGGCTCAGGATGAGTCTCATTGCCTGGGACCCTCCAATGGATGATTTCTTTCTTGGATAAGACACCAGTCTAGACATATTCTTTCAGGTCTTCCTCTGTAACCCGGGAAACGACCCAGTTGCAAGTAGTGACAGTCTTGACCATCTTGAAGATTAAAGTCCTAAACAAAGGAAACATTACCGGCTTAAGGTCATGCTATTAAACCGAACCATTGATTCAAAGATAAAATGCTATGAACAGTTAACAGATTAAGCCCGGGATGAACATTGAAGTATTGGCGGCTTAAATGGGGACTAATGGTACCTACTAGATTAAGGATTCTGTTGCTAAATCATACAGAGCCTAAAAGTCAAGATATATTTTGCAAAATCAAGTTATAGGGAGGAAAGCATGGGTAAACCGGAGAATCAGTGTTGGGTCATGAAAGTTATGAGGTGTATGGCGGATCACGGTTTACAGTATAAGCCGCCGTGACAGTTATGGTACTTCAAATTTTGCTAAGTGGTTGGATAAACAAACTTCACAAACTGGAGCAATAATTTGGGATCTACCATAGTTTAGTAAAATTCTAGCCTAAGATGGCGACAGTGGAAAAGTTTCGATACTCTGATGAGATCTTCTGTGGAGAGATGCTATTCTGAGGATGGAAATGATGTTAAAACAACTTCCACACAAGACCTATGGTTTATCCAGATTGAAAGCTATCGGAATTGACGAAAACAATGCAAGAACGGCAAGAACACTGACGAACGGCCTGAACCCTAATATAGATCTGAGATAAAGGGGGGAGGTGGGCTTATGGGTGATGAGGAGCAGCGGTGGCTTGCTAGAGTTCTCTGGTCTGATCAGGTTAACGCAACAGCCTACATTGATGTGGCGGTCGGAGGTCGCGGCGGCGGTGCTCGATCACTAGTGTGGCCGTGCGAAGGAGGAAGACGAAGGACTAAACGAGGAGGAAAATGATAAAGACCCCTGAAAGTGCGTTATATCGACTAGAGGGGGTGAATAGGCGATTTTTATGAATTCTTCACTGAGGAATTTCAGGGTGAGGAAATTCCTGAGTGAAGAACTACTTGCAGCGAAATAAGTACTCAGAAGTAAACAAAACAGTGCATGAGCATGGTCTTCATGATGAAATGAAAACAAGCACAGAGTACAATAAGTGTAAACACACGATAACACAGGATAAAGACAAACAGACTGAAGAAATTGAACTGAGGAAATAGAGAAAGTCTTCAGTCAAAGTCTTCAAACAGATATGAACAAGCACACAACACAGAAATGAGGAATATGGAAGGGTTGAGGAAACGGAACCAGGTAGCTTGGTGAAGACAATGATTTGGTAGACCAGTTCCAACTATTGTGACAGTTGTATGTCTGGTTAGGGCGGCTAGGTATTTAAACCTAAGGACACACAGTCCCGGACACCCAGTCCTGAATACGCGGCTCAGGACACTTGGTCCTCACCGTATTCCCCTTGAGCTGAGTCACACAGACCTCACCCAATCACTCGTGGTAAGTCTTCAGGTGACTTCCAAACCTTCACAGACTCGGTCACTCGGCGATCCATAATTTCCTCTTGGATGCTCTAGACCATGACGCCTAACCGTCTGGAAGATGCACAGTCTTCAAAGGTAACAAATGTCGGATCCATGCAGGATCAATCTCTTCAGTGATTCTCAATCACTTTGGGTTTGTAGGTGTTTGGGTTTGGGTTTTCCTCACTTGATGATTTTCACTGGAAGTCCTCGAAGGATGGGATGCTCTCAAATGACAAGTGTTAGTTTCTCTCGAAGCAGCCAACCAGCTAGTGGTTGTAGGGGGCGACTATTTATAGCCTAGGGAGCAGCCCGGCATGATAAGACATAATGCCCTTCAATGATATGACTGTTAGATGGGTAGATATTTTGGGACAGCTGGCGCATAGCACAACAACGGTCTGAATTTTGAGTATCAAATTCCTCAGGGCTATCATGTTCCTCGCTGTGTAGGCAATCCGCACTGGCGAATTCCTAACTCCTCAGTCAGAACAAATTCCTCAGAGACCATAAGAACTTCGTCTCTGTCATTGAAGAAATTGACTGAACTGTATGAGATTTCCAATGGCTTCACTTGAAGGGATTGGTAGGTGTAGGATTTGAGTTGAGCATCACTTGGAATTTTTTCCTTAGTATTTCCTCGACCCCCTTTAACAGTACGGTGTCTCCTATGACTCAAGAAAGAGAAAATAAAACAAAGAAAACAAAGGTCTTCATGCTTCATGTTCCTCGAATGAATACCAAGTCTTTAGGATCACACCAATTTCTTCACTTTCAAAGTCTTCAGGAAGTCTTCAGAAATCCAAAGTCTTCAGTCGAAGAACTTCATTTTTAGGGGTCGACTTTCTCTGTAAATATCAAACTCCTCATAGACTTATAGACCTGTGTACACTCACAAACGCATCAGTCCCTTAACCTATAAGTCTTCAATACACCAAAATCACTAAGGGGCACTATATGCACTTACAATCTCCCCCTTTTTGGTGATTGATGACAATATCGGTTAAGTTTTCAACGGGGATAAACATATGAAGTGTAAATACTGAAATTTAGGAATTTGATCGCAAGATATAGAAGAACTCCCCCTGAAGATGTGCATAGTGAGGAATTTGCTTTTCAAGCAATGCACACTTTGAAGAGTAGAATCATGGAGATCTCCCCCTATATCTTGTAATTCATACACGCATTTAACATATAATATGAAGAATTTGAAATGCATGATGAAATATGGTGACTGATGTAATTCAACATGCGTGCATTAACATTTATGAGGAATAAGCATGCAAAAAAACTCAGCAAAAGTATCAGACCACCATAGAGTTTAAGTTTACAACTCGATCCAGCAAAGTATTCAAAAGAATGAGAGTTGTAACTTAGAAAAAACGCCCATATAGGTAGACCCGCTTGAAGACTAACTCAAATTTCTCCCCCTTTGTCATGGAATGACCAAAAGGATCAAAAAATGAGGACTAACGCCCCTGAGGAATGTCATGTTGATGGAGGAGCACCAACGTTGTTGGGGTCATTGGTTGTTGTAGGGCCTGCAGCAGTGTCGTCCATGTCTTCAAACTCATCGGTGTCGCGGGATGAAGAATATGAGCTGGCCACCAAGGAAGGAACTTTGAATTTCTTGAATTTCTTCGCTGGAGGTGCAGACCAATCAAAGTTCTCCTTGAGACCCATTTGCTTCAGATCTTCTTCGTCATACAGATGTGATAAGATAGCCCAGGTGCGACTGAAAACTTCATGGAGGTAGTAATGGTTTTTCTTCACTTCATTATGTGTAGCAGTCATGTTGTGAAGAAGAGAACCAAACTGGAGCTTAACCCATTTATGGTTTCGATCCACCTTCTGGTGAAGACTAAGAAGCAGCTCACGGTCAGTCATCACCCTGGGAGCTGTGGCTTGAGGATTTGGCTTGGATGCATGTGCAGCAGAATCATGAGTGGCATAGTCCTCATTGGTGGAATAAGATGCAACTTTGTGAAAATGACCATCCAATGGACGAATGCCTTCATCAACGACAACACGTGCCTTGCCCTTTTCATTAGCTGAGGAATAAGTCTGCTTGAGGACTTCAATTGGGGGCAGGTAGCTGAGGTGATTCTGAAAGTCAGCCTTGTAGTTTAGTGAAGACCTTGTTTGAGGAATATCATAATCCAAGGAGCATAAGGCTTCAACTCAAACAAAGAGAGTGCAACATTTGCCAGAGTCCTCATGAAGAAATCATGATAATTGACAGGAATGCCATGTATGATGTTGAATAGCAGATTCTTCATGGTGCCAATAATTTCCTGATCAGACGAGTCGTGGCCTTTGATAGGACTCATTGTCCTTGTCAGAATGCGATAGACTGTTCTGGGCACATATAGCAATTCCTTCACGAGGAATTTGGTCCTTGGTGCTTGACCGGGCTTCAGGGGCTTCATTAGCACTTGCATGTAATGGGTAGTGAGTTCAGGCTCCTGGTATAGACAACGAGCTCCTTCAAGGGGTGGACTGATGGGCAGGGCGTGAAGTAATTCAGAGGCCGGTGCTTTATAATGAGTGTTATTAGTCATCTAGTCCAATACCCAAGTGTTGATATCATCAGGATTACCTGTGATGTGCAGTGTAGCGTAGAACTGAAGAATAAGCTCTTCATTCCAATCAACAATATCAGAGCAAAAGTTGAGGAGTCATGCGTCATGAAGCACACTGAGGACAGGAGAGAAGCAAGGCAGTGATTCCATGTCCACATGAGGAATATGCTCGTGGTAGAAGACTTTATCCTTGTTGAAGAGCAGTGAAGAATAGAAATTGGCCTGGCTGGCAGTCCAGAAGCATTTCCTCCTAAGACGAGCAAAGTCATAAGGATTGTAGTCCGTGAAGAATACATGCTCGCCGAAGAAGTCATCAGCCTTGAATTTTTGCTTCTTTGAGAAGGGATCCTTTGGCTTGGGGTGAGGAGTGTCCGTCAATTGCATCACAACCTCAGGGATCTCGATCTTAGGTTCCGCGGGCTGAGGAATTTCAGGTTCTTCTTCAGTGGCAGCCTGGGACTTCAATTCTTCATTTACATTTTATTTAGCACTAGTGGCTGGAATCTCTTCATGGACAGACAGTGTGGCACGAGGTTCTTCAGATCCCATTTGTACTTCAGTAGTGATAGGGGACTGATGAATTTGTTGTAGGGGTGTGAACATAGGAGAATTGGGATGCTGACTTTCCCAAAAGTCGTCATTCAACACTGGAGTTGTGCATCCGATGTCCACATCTTCGTCTTCATTCATTTCTTCAAAGCCGGCCTCTTCAGTAGTGAACTGAGGCGTGGGCAATGAGCCTATTGGGGTTGAAGGGATTGCATCCGCTTCAATTTCTTCATCCAACTGCTCTGAGGAAGCAGCAGAAGGAATGTCTTCATCGGAACCGCTTGGGATCACGTATTCTTCATCAAAAGGAACAAGGTCCTTTGATGGCATAGATGAGACAGGAACATCATCAATTGGATTTTCAAATGAGCTGGTCAGTGGCTTCATTTTCTTCGGAGCTGAAGAATCTGATGCAGTTGATGCCTTCCTTTTGTTCATAGCTGCACGCTCTGCAGCCTTGGTCTTCTTCACATCTAATGCAGATGGAAGTATTAGAGATGGTGTAGGCGCGGGAGGAGCAGAGGAATTTGGTTCAAGATCTTTAGGCACAACTGATGCAGTTGCCCTGACTTCTTCATTTTCTTCAGGCGCAACGCTAGTGGTTGCCCTGGCAATTTCTTCAGCAGCTGGAATGCAGTCATTAGCCCTGGTATTAGCATTTTCTTTAGCAGCCTGAGTATCATCAGCGGTGCTAGCATTTTCTTCAGTAGGCTAAGCAGATGCTTCAGCCTGAGGATTTTCTTGTTGCGTTGGGGCTGCAACATTGGAAGTGAACTATTCAGTTAGTTTCACAAAATAGACCTTGGCTCCCAGCCAATCAGCGTGGTATGCGTCAAATTCATCAATGAGTTTCTTGATCTCAGATTTAATAGTGACAAGTTCTTCAGTTGTCATAGAGATAACGTTTTTCTTCAAGAAGCGCTCCTTTTTGTACTGCGCTTTGTTCAACTGCCTGGCCTTTTCAAATTTCCATTTTTTCTTCCTGAATGAAGTGAGTCAACATATGACTTTGGCCAGGAGTCAGCTTGAAGTCAGGCATAGGACCGTTGGGGCCTTGTGCCAGAGATCAATGTAATAAAGGATCAATTTTGGATCCAAAAGCAGAGGCACACTTGTGCCTTTGGCTCTAGCGGCCCTGAGTTGCTTGTCCCTGATGATTTCAGCAAGTTCTTCATCATCAGCTTTGTCTTCATCAGACGACACTTGAAAGGCGACCTGCTTCTTGTGAGGACTTGGTCGAGAGCCTTGTCCAGCAGTGGCCTTTGTCTTCAGCAGAGGGGGCCAGATGATGAATTTGGTGCAGCTGAAGAACTAGCAGAAGCTCCTGGGGCAATTGAGATACCTGTTGTCCTTTGGCACGTGGCAAGATGCATAGATGCTAAGGATTTTGACAGAGGAGCTGAGGACTTTGGAGGAGCTGGTGCGGCTTGAGGAATTGGCCGTGAGGGCTTTAAAGAATCTGGTCGTGAGGGCATTGCTGAGGAACTTGGTCGTGAGGGCATTGCTGAGGAACTTGGCCGTGAGGGCATTGGGGTTGAAGCACTTGGCTTATGAGCCGGCTTCTTTGGCATGGCCTTCTTTGGCTTGCTTGCAGTGGTAGCAGCAGCAGCAGAGTCTTTATTAAATTTCCTCACTACTTCCTTAGCTACTCTGGCTAGCTTGGCCTGGCGCTTGGCCCATTCATTAGGATAATCCTCACCACGCTTGAGGCTGGTGGGATCAGCTACTTGGCCAGGTGCCAACGGAGGTCTTGGGCATGGAGGATTAAGAGCGAATTTCTTCATGTACTTGGGAGTAACATATATGTATTCCCTCCATTCCCGTGCCCATCTCCTCCCTATCCTTTGGATGCGCACTTTGCGCTCATTCTTAGTTTCCTTTCCATGGGTGGTCTCATCAGGAGTGCAATAATCCTTGTATATATCCTCAGGGATTTCAAACGCGGTGTTGACTTCTAGCTTCTTTCCTCCCTTCTGAGGTTTCTTGCCATCTGCCATTTTCTTCAGCTGAGAGTTTTGAACGATTGAGTTCTCTGAAGAGCTATGCAACTTTTCTTCGAGGAACGCTACAAATGAGTTAAGTTGATGAGAACCTAGAGATTTAGCAGCGGACATGTGTACCTGTGAACAGAGTATAGGTGCGAAGAATTTGGAGAGGTCATATGCGTTCTCGGAAGTTTTTGCAAAAAGAGCAAGTTTGAGGAATTTGACCAGATGAATCTTGAGGAATTTCACTAAGCGTTCTTTGACTTAGGTTCCAGAGTTGTACAGATTTGAAAATCCACACAATTGAGGAATCTTGAAGAAAAATGTTGCTTAGAGAAACAGATCAAGAACATATGATATGTGAGGTGTCCAGTGTGTGAGGATTTGAAGAATAAACACCTTTTGAAGATTTGAAGAAAACATCTGAATCAACAAGGGTAGTAAAAGTTTTAATTACCCTGGACAAAGAACACGATGAACTGGGAAGTGTAGAATTGAAGCTCGTCGGTTCAGATCTTCCACGCCCTAACTTGGCTGAGGAAGACGGCTACGGCGGCGGCAGAGTGAAGAAATCCACGTCCGGCGTGAGTACGGCGACGATGAGGTCAAGGCAGTGAAGCTCTTCCTCACCAGCGATGATGGATGTAGCGGCGGTGCTACGGTTTGAGAACTCAAGCGAGAGAGTGAGATCAAGCAGAGTAAAAACGAAGTGAGGAAGGGAGAGGGGTATTTATAGCCGAAGTGAAAAACCGCTCGCCCGAAGAAATTGGACGAACGTGCCCCTGACCTTTCTCATTCGCATGACATGTGTCACCCACGTACTGAGAGGTGTCGATCGTGTGCGATCGTGGGTGAATAGGATAACTATTGCCGTGGAATGTGTAATGGTTTGAGCGGCAAAGGCCGAAAATTCAGATAAGATAAGTTTAAAGTTCCGTTCGCAATTTCTTCAGCTGACAAGGACACAATAAATATTTTGAACGAGTTTCAAATGGAATGCACATGAAGAATTTGTGAATAGACTGGGTTGAGTTTAGCATAGAGGGGGAAAGGGTCCGATCACATTCACTTAGCAGAACAAGCAACTTGCAGGAATAGCGATAAGTGAATGTTGTAGAGGACATAAACTCATATATATATATACATGTATATATATAGCCAATGAAGAAAAACGACGGAAATGGTGAAGACAATGCAAGTTGAATAACAACAGAGGAATTTCAAAGCTGAGGAAAAACTCAAATTTTCAACTTTTGGTGGTGGCATGACCCACCGTATAAGAATGATGATTTCAGACACCATGTACCATTGTCGTTGGGTTATGAGAATTCATTAATTTCTTCATACTTAGAGTGTTATTCTTCATTGATTGAAGAAAAACGTTTCTTCATGTGTTGCACATCTAAGTCATCAATTTTGCATAAGTGTTAGGATGAGTGTCCTTTTCAAAGAACATTCGAAGATTCTAGGATATTTAGCTCACACCACAACTTGCTAAATCTCTTCTCATCCAAGGGCTTAGTGAAGATATCTGCTAGCTGTTCTTCAGTCTTCACATGCTCAATAGAGATGCCACCCTTCAACACATCATGACGAAGAAAATGATGATGAATCTGAATGTGCTTTGTCTTCGAGTGTTGAACTGGGTTATGAGCAATCTTGATAGCACTCTCATTGTCACAGTAGAGTGGCACATTCTTCATGCTGACGCCGTAGTCCTTGAGAGTTTGCTTCATCCATGGTAGTTGAGCACAGCAAGAACCAGCAGCAATGTACTCAGCTTCAACAGTAGACAGTGATACGTAGTTCTGTTTCTTCGAGGACCAACAGACCAAGGATCGTCCGAGGAAATGGCATGTGCCAGATGTTGACTTGCGGTCCACACGATCACTAGCATAGTCAGAGTCTGAATATCCAATGAGATCAAAAGCCGGGCCCTTGGGATACCATAATCCAAGTATTGGTGTGTGAGCTAGATATCGAAGAATATGCTTGACAGCCTTGTGGTGTGATTCCTTCGGTGTAGCTTGATATCGGGCACACATGCAAACACTAAGCATAATATCTGGCCTAGATGCACATAAGTACAATAAAGAACCAATCATGGAGCGGTATACCTTTTGATCGAAGTCAATACCATTTTCATCAGTGCATAGATGGCCATTTGTGGGCATAGGGATTTTGACTCCTTTGCAATCTTGCATGCCGAATTTCCTCAGCACATCCTTGAGGTATTTCTCCTGAGATATGAATATGCCATTGTGCTATTGACGAATCTGAAGACCTAACAAGAATTTCAATTCTCCCATCATAGACATTTGATATTATTCACTCACCATATAGGCAAATTCATCACTGTAACGTTGCTCAGTACAGCCAAAAATGATATCATCAACATAAATTTGGCACACAAACAGTTCACCATCATAAGATTTAGTGAAAAGAGTTGGGTCAAGTGAACCGGGTTTGAAGCCTTTATTCATGAGGAATTCCTTCAAAGTATCATACCACCCCGTGGGGCCTGCTTGAGGCCATAGAGGGCCTTATTGAGTCTGAAGACTTTGTTAGGATGCTTTGGATCTTCAAAACCTGGGGGCTGAGCAACATATACTTCTTCCTCAAGCTTACCACTGAGGAATGCACTTTTCACATCCATTTGATATAAGATGATATCATGATGGTTAGCATAAGCAAGTAATATGTGAATAGCTTCAAGTCTAGCAACAGGTGCAAAAGTTTCATCGAAATCAATTCCTTCAACCTGTGTGTAGCCTTGAGCTACAAGTCGTGCCTTATTCCTCACCACAAGGCCATTTTCATCTTGCTTGTTGCGGTAGATCCACTTTGTGCCGATGATGTTGTGCTTACGAGGATCTGGAAGTTTGACCAGTTCCCAGACGTTTTTGAGCTCAAATTGATGTAATTCCTCTTGCATAGCTTGAATCCACTTAGGCTCCAGAAATGCTTCATCTACCTTAGTGGGCTCTATGATAGAGACGAAAGCAAAGCGCCCACAAAAGTTAGATAAATGTGAAGCTCTTGAGTGTGTGAGAGGACCTGGAATGTTGATGTCGCTGATGATTTTCTCAATTTGCACTTCATTTGCAACGCGAGGATGAGCGGGTTGTCGTTGAGGAATTTGATCAGTATTTTCTTCAGCACCATTTTCCTCGGGTGCATTAGCATGACGTTCTTCATGTTCTGGAATGACTTCTTCAGCAGATTCTTCGGTAGGAATGACATCCTCAGTAGCCTTGAACTTAATAGATTCCTCAGGAGGTATTTCATCTGCCACAGGAGGTAGGTGCTCTCTTTGCGAGCAATTAGTCTCATCTAACCGCACATCTATAGTTTCAACAACCTTGTGGTGATAGGTGTTGAAGACTATGTAGGTGTGCGAGTCCTTACTATAACCGAGCATAAAACCTTCATGTGCTTTCGGTGCAAATGTAGAATTGTGATGAGGATCTCTAATCCAACATTTTAAAACGAAGACTTTGAAATAACTCACATTGGGTTTCTTGTCGGTGAGGAGTTCATATGTAGTATTCTTGAAGAATTTGTGAAGATATACCCTGTTGATGATGTGGCACGCAGTATCAATTGCCTCAGGCCAAAAGCGAGGAGGTGTCTTGTACTCATCAAGCATAGTGCGGGCCATCTCAACAAGAGTCCCGTTCTTGCGCTCCACGACGCCATTTTGCTGAGGAGTATAAGGAGTAGACAACTCATGAGTAATACCAAGTTCATCGAGATAGTCATCAAGACCAGTGTTCTTGAACTCAGTTCCATTATCACTTCTGATGTGCTTGATCTTCACACCAAAGTTGGTTGAGGCCCTCGAGGAAAATCATTTGAAGACTTCCTGCACTTCAGCTTTGTAAGTGATGATATGCACCCAAGTATATCGAGAATAATAGTCAACAATGACAAATCCATATAAATATGCAGCATTAGTAAATGTGGCATAGTGAGTAGGGCCAAAGAGATCCATGTGAAGCAATTCAAATGGTCGAGTAGTAGTCATGATAGTCTTCGCTGGAAGCTTAGCCTTGGTCATCTTTCCAGCTTCACAGGCTCCACACAAATGGTCCTTGAGGAATTTGACACCCTCGATGCCAATGACATGCTTCTTCTTCGCGAGCGTGTGCAGATTCCTCATGCCAGCATGACCAAGTTGTCGATGCCATAGCCAGCCTTCTGAAGCTTTTGCAAGTAGACATGTAGCAGGTTGTGGTCCTGTAGAGAAATCAACAATATACAAATCTCCTCTCCTAAAGCCTTCGAAGATTTTGGAATTGTCAGCTTCCATGATCACAACACAATGATACTTGCCAAATACAACAACCATATCAAGATCACAAAGCATTGAGACAGACATGAGGTTGAACCCTAAGGACTCGACAAGCATGACTTTGTCCATGTGTCGATCCTTTGAGATTGCAACCTTACCTAGACCCAATACCTTGCTTTTGCCTTTGTCAGCATAGGTGATATGCTTCAGATGCGATGGAGATAAAGCATAGTCCATCAATAAGCTCCTGTCACTAGTCATGTGATTTGTACATCCACTATCGAGGACCCACTCAATGGTTTGGGTTGATCATCCTATAGATGAATTAGTGCAACTTACGAACTCATATACTTCAGCAGTGAAGAATAGGCACTACAAAAAAAATACACTTCCATGATGATACGTGTTTGTCACAGTAGGTCGCTTTTTTGTCATGCATGTACATCCATGACAAATTTATGACAGAATCAAGATAGTCATACATGTGATGTCGTAGAAGTGTTCCATGACATTACCAAAATTATCATCACGGAAGTGTCCACTTCCATGACAATAAATCGCGCGTCACAGAAGTGCTTTTGTCAAGGGTGACCGACACGTGGCATCCACCGTAACGGAACACTGTTAAGCTATCGGGTCGGGTTTTGGATCCGATAACCCGTTAACAGCCCCGACCAATTGGGATTTTCCACGTGTAAAATCATCATTGGCTAGAGGAAACACGTGTCGGCTCATCGTTGGGACAGATGTCATCCACTCACTGGACAGAAGGCGCCTATGATACGTCGACATGTGGCACGGCCCAATAGTGGCCCATTCCTGTGAAAAGGCCGGCCCATTTGACTTGGTCAAAAGCTAGCGGGCCGGCCCATGGAAAGCCTGTTAACGGCCTGTTGGCATATAGCCCATTTACAGCCCGCTAACCCAAGGCCCGTTACGCCCTATCTGAATTAGGACCAGTAGCGTCATCTGGGCCGTCCAATATGATTCCAGCCCGTTTTCACTTCTAGCCCATGTATAGCCCATGACATCTTTCGGCCCATATGAGGCCCTTTGTAACTCTTGGCCCATTAGCGGCCCGTGCTGAAACTGGCCCGTAATGAACAGTGTATTACTTTACACCCATTAACGGCCCGTGGTGAAACTGGCCCGTAATGAACAGTGTATCACTTTATACCCATTAACGGCCCGTTATTCCGTTGGGTCATTTCCAGCCCAAGTTAACTTTCGGCCTTCTGAGGGCCCATTTATTCTTGGGCTCATTTGCAGCATTCGGTTACTTACGGCCCGTTACTGTCATTTTCTGTTTGTGGGCCAAATTCAGCCTGTCGTTACAGTCGGCCCGTTTGTGGACCGTTAGTCTGTTGGGACATTTTCATAGCATCACCAAATACGGCCTATTAACGGCCCGTTATGGTCAGCCCATAAAACGTACGATTTCCATTAAAGGCCCGGCTACGGCCCATTAAAGGCCCGTACAAGACCCATAAATGAGTCGGCGGCCCATGGATCCTACGGGACGTACATGGCCCATGGATCCTACGAGACGTAGAAGGCCCATGGATCCTACAAGAAGTAGAAGGCCCATGGATCCTATGAGATGTAGAAGGCCCATGGATCCGACGGCCCGTGAAGGGCCATGGTCGGGCGAATTGGCCCCCGTTGGAACGATATAGCATATTCAAAGAATTATCCTACTCAATACTATCACCTCTAAAAAGCCTACACTATTACAACAAAGAGATCAAAGCATAGAAAGGTAGAATAATCCTACACTATACAATAAAGAAATTACAGCCGATTATACCCACTGGGCATTATGGTTCGGCACAGGTGATAATAAAGCATACACAAACAGCAAATTACATACACTGGGCAAATACAGCTCATACATCATGGACGCGCATCAACTTAACTCCATTTGAACTATAATCTCTTCAGAAAATAGGATTGGCCGGATTCAGATAGCACAAATTTCAGTCTGCGAAATCTCCAATTCCTTCATGGTTACCTCAGTGTCTTGTTTCATTTTTTGACTCCTGCATCTAATACCTGCATGTCCAGTCTCAACTTGTTGATTATACATTGACAATCATGTACACGTTGTCTTGCCACCTCTAGTTGATGCTCGAGAACATCAGCACATTCCAATTCCAATCCATAATCATTCGGTAACGGCCATGCCGCACTGCTCGCAGATCTTTGTGTTGATGTCACTTCATCCTGAAATGTTTCTGTAAGTACACATGACTAGGGCAAAAATATAGTTACAACAGTGAAGCGAACAAGACACTATTTTGTACTACATGGCAAAATAGGACTAACAATAATGTTACACATCACTTTCAAAAAACGTTACACGTCATGAAGCATAAGCAGGTGATATTTTAAAAATTATAAAAAAGATAGTTTGTGCAGCCTGCATACAGAAATCCCTCTTAGCTCACCAGAGGAGCATGATGTTGGGGCCCAATCAAAAACACGGACAAGTTACAAATTTAGACAGCACGTTGCGTATAAGTAAGCAAGCAGTTGGCCATTCTGTGCCTCAATTAAAGTCTTAGGGAGCATAATGAATAGCAGAGGGTTTCATACAAACATACTATAGCAGGCAAAACTATGCAATCATTAGCATAGTATAAACTAGATTGTGAGCCTCATGCAATAATAGTTGGTTAATAGACTTCAAAGCTTCAGGCACACTTCGGTAGAGTAATTAAATGGTAAGGCCTTTAATTATGTCAACTAATAGTGATACAAGTACCGAACATCAGGCATGATTATTTGGGCATCTCATTAACTGAGGACAAATAAAGCAATTGAAAAGAGAAAATTAACTATGCCTGAAACAAACAAGGAATTGAACTGTTGAGTTGCATACAGTGACTTACCTTAGCAGGTTGAAGATGCTCAGCGCAGCTCCTACTTCTCTTGCAAGGCTCCTTCCTAACATCTTGTACTTGGAAATCCTCAATATTATCTTCATTGCACCCCCTCTGCAAGGTGACACAAACTAGTTACTCGTCTCCTTGGAAGATAAATATGCATACTTTCCAGTCTGTGAACACAAAAGGATGAGATTATAACAAAACAACACCACATAATTATGTCAACTAGTTACTCGTCTCCTTGGAAGATAAATATGCATACTTTCCTAACATACTCGCCTACTGTAGTGCACAGCCGAACCTTTATGTCACCTATGAGTTAGACAAGGCCCCACTATAGCATCCCTTAGTGTTTAAATCGTTGACAAGCTCTGTTAGAGTGTTAGGTCAAGAACAGCAAGTAATCAAAGTAAGCAGTCCTAGTATGGCTGGCTAATGAAAACAAGCAATTGAACAGATGTGTGAGCAAATCTTACATATCAAGAAAAGAAGCAAAGAAGGAGGCTTAAAGACCATCACTTGACTGACCAGATTTAAGGGGCATTTAAACATCATGTGCAACGTATGAACTAACATAAACATTGCATATTCCAGATTCTACAATGGCATGCACATGTATTAGGTTATGCCATGTATGATGATGCCTAAATGTACAGATAGCAGGCAGGAGTGATTCATCATTGCATGCACAATTGAATTGCAGGTTAAGGGCCAGTTCGATTCCGCCTTTTCAGGGCATATTGTCAAAATAAGCCATAAAAGATGTAAAGAAGTCATTTTTGAGTTATGGGCTTGGGTTTAACTAATTTCTCTTTGGAGGGGGGGTTTTCAGGTAGAACCTCACTAAAAATTGAAGGGAAGGGAATAGTGAAATGACTCTATTGTCTGCCTATATTACACTCAAAATGCAACTGCTGACGCCTCTGTCACACCTGACCCTCAAGTAAAAACAAACATGCAGGCATTCATTGCCCTGCCCGCTTGCATCTCCTCTCCCCTTTCCCTCTACCTCGATCCCCTGCCTGCAGCACTAGGGTTCCTCCAGCGAGCCGTCGCCACTGGTGCACTACATCTTGTACTTTTTCATTGTGTAACCCTATCTGCAAGTTGACACGGCTAATTTCAGATATCTCTACATGATACTACATTGCATATCCCTAGCGCATATTTAAACCACCAATTAATGATTGTGTGCGTAACATAAACTAGCCATGACTCTGTATGCTGGACTAGCAGGCACTCTAAGGGAGCCTAATGTAGTCCACTGGAATTCCTACATGCCACCTACGATTTTGTGTAATGTACTACCACTTTTCCTAAATATATGTCTTTGTAGAGATTCCAGTATGGACCACATACAGATGTATATAGATGCATTTTCGAGTGTAGATTCACTCATTTTGCTCCGTATGTAGCCTATAGTGGAATCTCTAGAAAGACTTATATTTAGGAATGGAGGTACGAGGTAGTATCATGTATGACATCTACATATCTAATTTAGCAGCCAGTAGTAGAAATCATTGTCTGCACAAAGGGATTACTGGTCGAAAATCCTAGCAAAGCACGCTGGCAGGCACAGAACAATACAAGAGAGAGAGATGCGCTTACAAGATCATAGCAATACCTCAGGCTAGGATCTTGGTTGGCCAAGTTGTTTGATCCAGAAGAAACATCATCCTTGTAGTTTTTGCCAGCTGCATAACAGGTAACAGCGACCGGTTAGTATATTTGAAGTACATCGGGCAGGTAATGCTGGATGGGTTTAAAGGTGACAAGTACCTAGGCCGTGGCGGGTGCTTGGCATCTCTCCAGACTGTGGGAATCAGGTTAGAAACATCGAGGGTGATGACGCTGCACTGGCTGTCGGGGTCCGGTAAGGAGATCTAGAACCGTCGAGTAGGGTGTTTGTGGAGCGGCTCTGGTAGGGTGGACTACAGTGTGGGCAAAGCGGATATATGGCCGTGGACGAGGGCGTAGGTGAAGCTGCTGCGGTGGTTGGGTTAAGGATGGTGTCAATGATGCGCATCTACGGCCATGGACGGGGCGTTAGAAGCTGCTCCGGTGGTTGGGTTAAGGGTGGTGTCGACGATGCGGATCTGCGGCCGTGGATGGGGCGTCAGAAGCTGCTCCGGTAGGTTGGATGAGGGTGCGAGGAAGCGGATCTGAGGCCGTGGACTTGTGAGTTGGCAAAGCGGCCCCGGTAGGGTAGAGAATGGTATAGGCGAAGCTACTCCGGTAGGGTTGAGGAAGGTGTCGGCGAAGCGGCTCCGGTAGGGTTGAGGAAGGTGTCGACGAAGAGGATCAGAGGCCGTCGACGGGGGCATCGGTGGGGCGGGTCCGGGGGGTGTGGATGAAGCGTCTATGGTGGGAAGTATGAATGAGCCGCTGCAGATGCGGCAGTTGACGAGAGTACCGGCGAAGCAGATCTGACACCGTGGACAAGGACGGCACTGAATGGGCTGTGGTACACTGGTGGATGAGCAGTCTACTTGTTACTAGGGGAGGTGGGAGGGCTAGATGCGGCCGCAGAAGCAGATCCGGCGAGGTGGACGCCGCTGGCAGTGAATGGGCTATGGTACGCCGGTGGATGAGCAGTCTAGGGTTTCAAGAGGGGAGGGGAGAAAGGGCGATGAAGTATGGATGGCGTGATGTAAGATGCTCTGGTGCTGTGGAGTTAGTCATTTTTGCGGGAGGGGAGAGGAAATGGGGGTGCCATGTAGTGGGGGAACCGGAAGTTAGCAAAGCAGCCCCGACCTATCATGTAGATGAGGGCAGTATTGTAACTGTTGGTCTCCGTGCACCAAGGACAAAAGGGGGATTTCGCATGCTAAAGACTAAGGTGGCGGAAATTTTAGAAGGAGGCGGGAGATTTTGCCACCCGCGGGATCATTCGTATCCAGTTTCAACTAATTTTGGACCGTGCTAGCGGGAAGGTCATGCTAGACTATGTACACGAGGCACACGTCAGAAGTTAATAACTGGTGTGAAGTCCACCCTAGAAAAAAGACAATAACTCGGGATGATGCGCCGATAACTTGGACGTTCACACGGGCGCGGCCAATCGTACGGGTGTAGTGGCGCGTTCACAAAAAAAAGGGATCAAACGCTCAGCCTATGTATTTCTCGTGTAAATAGAAATTTTAGTGCCATTGGTTATTTACTTTAAACATAATGCATTGACGTGTTAGTGTAGAGGCGCACAAAAAGAAATGGATATTGTAGTCAGCTACTTAAAAGTGTTACCTCATATGATTACATAGCCTCCATTTCATAAATTGTGTACCCATTGAATTCATATATGAATATTACATATATTACTTCAAAATAGAAACTTAAATCATCCAAGACTAATGAATTTTAATGCAAGAGTAACAATGGTGCATGTTCATGATAGCTACATTGGTTGTTTGAAGAAACATCATTGTAACTTTGGCATGCACAACTAAAAAGGCTTATTTAAATAGAAAAAAGGTGATATGTGAGTGTCCAATCTTTATAGTGTTGAATCGATATCGTACCTTTGGCCACGATACGAATTAGATATTGACTTATATTCAAGCGATGCACGTCCACGATCGCTAGATAGTGATACATGAATGAATTGTGCAATCTCTCTCACACGCATACATATCTCATTTCCCTGTGGGCATCGGAATCATACACGTGCACTTCCTATATTTCTCTCCCTCCGTCAGGGTTAAATTCGTCTTTCTACCCCGGCCTACAAGTCTCTCACATAGAAACGCACACGCTCTCTATGTCTAACACACCCACCCCTTTAATTCCGCCCACCCACAACCACTAATGTCTCTCACACATATGCTATCTACCTATCCCTTAATATAGCTAGATATGTGTCACACAAACTCCTTCTCCCTACTAGCAAGATGCCCATGTGTTGCACGGAACATCAAGATGCATTTGTATGAGAAGTTTATCTTGTGGGAGAAAAGGATGAACGAGGGAATGCCTTATTTGCAAATGCGGAGAGGGGTGTCGGTATCTTTTTGCAAAATTGCCATAGTTTCCTTCCTGTCCGTCGGATATAAATTGCATGGCCTATGTTGCAGGATGGCAGGAACACCATCATCACCAACTCTGTTTTTATAAGAGTAGAGATATGTGAGTGTCACTGCCCCCCCCCCCCACACACACACCCACACTTCCCAACACCGAAGGAGTAGGGTGACACCTCGATCTTGATACTAATATATCGACTGGCTTCTCTCTCAAACATACACACACACACACTACCCGGCACTGAAGGAGTAGGGTGGCACATCGATCTTGATAATAATCTATCTACTCCTCTTTCAAACACACACACACACACCCACTTGCTAGTTGTGCCTCTGTGCCTACCGCGCACACTCTTGATACGTCTTTATCTCCCTCCCCCCCACAACAATGACAGCAGAAGGGTGACAACTCGATCTGATCATAATCTGTCAGTTGGTTTCTCTCTCAAACATTGTGTCTCGGTGCCTCGCTCGGTAGCCCCCTCGATATGTAGACTTCTCGCGCGTGCACAGCTGTAGTGATGATGACGCTGAACCCAGTGTGCCTTGTTTTTACCGGCCTCATGTGATAGTTTTCACCCAGTTTTTTGTTAATTAACAAGGCAACATTTTCTTTGTTACTACTAGTGAATCTGAAATCATTCGGGGTAGACATAAAATATATCACTTCAACCCAATTATCGCAACAACTATTTTAAAAGAAATAAGCTAGCTGCCCGTGCGTTGCACGGAACATCAAGATGCATTTGTATGAGTAGTTTATCTTGTGAGAGAAAAGGTTAAACGAGGGAAGGCCTTATTTGTGAACGTGGAGAGACGTGTGGGTATATTTTTGCAAAATTGCCATAGTTTCTTTCCTATCCGTTAGATATAAATCCGATGGCCTATATTGCAGGATGGCACGCACACCATCATCACCAACTCTGTTTTCTACTCCCTCCGTCCGAAAATACTTGTCATCAAAATGGATAAAAAGAGATGTATCTAAAACGAAAATACGTCTAGATACGTTTCCTTTTATACATTTTGATGACAAGTATTTCCGGACGGAGGGAGTATTTGTCTTTTTAGAGATTTCAACAAGTGACTATGACCGGACCTTTCCAACATACTCAAAAAAGTAGTCCATAATTTTGATGTTAACCTCTTTTCTTGGCGGTGCAGTGCCATCTGGATACCTCATAAATAAATAAAGTACTACATGATACTAATATATGATACATGGCGCGGGAGTACTAAGTATTATTAATACAGTTTTGCTAGAACTCATCTAGATGAGATATAATTTGGTCTCATTCATCTTTTATAGCCATTGGAAGTGATGCTCCATAAGATGCATGTGTGCTGAAATGGGTTGTATTTGTTCTTGTGCAACGAACTGACCACTGCATGTCATGTTTGATAGTCTCAAGTCATTAAAAGCATACAAGCCCCACATCTCTTCTTGGTTGATTCCTCTATTTATGTCAAAAAATAAGAAACAACGTGAGAGTTAATGCACCACGCCTATGTGTTTACTATTTGGTTTTCGTAAGATGACTTAATACTCACCTAGACGGAGGGAGTATTCGATTTGACAGCGGGCGACGCAGTTCCCGATATGGCTTTAATGCAGACGAGGGAGGGAGTAGCGGTTCCCGATATGTTGAACGGCCAATGCATCCTCCTTCAATTAATGCATGAGGGAAGTAATGGGAGGAGGTCCGGGAAAAGAGGTTGCACAATGTGAATGCAATGCAGTTTGCCCTCATTGCCCTCATATAAAGGCGCCCCTCCATTCCAATGCATCTACCACATCGTACGCACCTAAGCATTTGCCTAAGCACCTACACTAAGCGCAAAAGAGCTCACTCCAGACCCATGGCGGCGATGCTCGTGAGCGGCCAGCGGCTGCGCCAGATGGTCCACGACCCCGGCCTGCGGCATGGCGCCGAGGATCGTCTCCAGACGGTGTTGGAGACCGGCTGGTGGATGGCCGCCTTCGACGCCAACTACAACTCCCAGTTGGACCAGATGATCGTTGCCACCAGCAACAAGTTCACCGTCCTCAAGAAGCTCGCGGACGACATCGCCGTACTCCTCCAGCCCGCGCGCCCGGGCTCCTCATTGCCTGCCACCCTAATTGGCCTCCATGGCCGGAACCTCTTTCAAGCACCGGTGGCCCTGCGACTGCCCGCCGACGCCACGAATAATGTCCACCTGGAGGCCGCGCTCGCCGTGAGGCACCTCGCCCTGCAAGAATTCGTCGACCTACACATCCACATGTACGAGGAAATCGTGTACATAGGTATCTACAAGGCCAGTGAGGACGCTACGACATTGGCCTTCCTCAACCGGCTGGAAGCCGTGGATGCCTTTGCTGAGAAGCACCTCGACCTCACCACAAAAGCCGCCGGTCGGTGGCCCGGCGCACTAAGTTGAGGAGGAGGAGGTCGTACGTTCGTGGATCCATCTTTCTTCTTGCCTTCTGTAACCACCACTGCGATTGCATCATCGTGGCCTTAATTCTTATTGTGTTGTTGCATTCTCGTTCCAGTCAATACCGACATGTGTGATCCCTTTGCTTAATTATATGCATCACTATAACTAGTACTCCATCCGTCAATTTATAAGTTGTGCTTACCTTTTCCATCAACTTAGTACAACGCGCGGGCATCTTGCTAGAAACACTAGAATATGTCTATATAATCTGTATGTGATAGTCCATTTAAAATCTCAAAACAGACAAATATTTAGGTACGGAGGGAGTAATATATTAGGAGTATATCAAAACAATAGTGATTTCTTTCAAGTTTGTGAACAAATACTACTATTCTACTACTTTGGATCCATCGCAACGCATGGGCACATTGCTGGTAAAAGGAAAAGGCCTGCCGCGTTCGCGTCGCACCCCCACACGCCCAGGAATCAGGAGTACAACACGGCCCGTCCGACACGACATATAGCTTAGGGAAGGCGTGTTGCCTAGCATTTTCACTTTCATGTGGGACCGTCGTTGAGCAAACCGACACCCCGCCCACCGCCGGGTTGGAAAACTGAAACGAGGGGAAGATCTAGCTGTAGCACGGAAGCCAAGAAATTTGGTGTCAGACAGGGCTCGTTGATAGAGTAGGAGCATTCCGTACTAGTACTACTCCTACTAGTACCAAGTTTGTACTCCTAATACTATATAACTAGTACTACCACTATACAACTAGCACTACAAAAAAAAGACACATCCGTGACATTTTGGGTCGAACGGAAAAAAATTCTGTCATACATATGACACTTCTATGACGATAATTGTGACAAAACCCGGTATCATCATAGATGTGGTGGGCTCCTTCTTCCATGACAAAAAATCATGACAGAAAATGGGCTTTTCGTCCTGGGCGGGCCGGAGACGCACCTGCATGACATTCTTTGGGCCGTCCATGACGGAAAAACCGTGGTAGAAGCGAGGGGGGGATTTCGGGGAGTTCCCGGTTACGGTGGGAGGTCGGGGGCCGAGCGATGCGCGTTTCTCTCGTACATGTACACGCGTGTGTGCGAGGCGTTGGCTCTAACTGAACCCGAGCGAGGCATTGGGATCTAACTGAACCCAAGCGATTACACTGCAGGCTACGCGTTACTGAACCCGAGCGATCGATCGATGGTTGTTAACTGAACCCGATCGAGTGATTCCTTCGCTACTGATACTAACTGAAGCCGATCGATGCTGCCTCTGGATGAACAGTGAGCGTTGCAGGGGGGGTTGGATAAACAGCTCCCGGTGGGGGTGGATGAACAGGACCCCGTGGTGTTGCCTCTGGATGAACAGGACCCCGATCGATCGAGCCGGTTGGGGCTGGATGAACAGGACCCCGTGGAGGGCTGGATGAACAGGACCACCCCGTGGAGGGCAGGATGAATAGTAGACGGTGGAGGGCAGGATGAAGAGTAGCCCGTGGAGGGGTGGTTGAATAGGAGCCCGTGGAGAGGGCTGGTTGAACAGTAGCCGGTGGAGTAGCGCGCGGTGGAGGCTGGATGAACAGCAGCCTGTGGATGAACAGTCGCAGGTGGAGGCTGGAGGAGGTCGATGGTGGATGAACAGTAGCTCGTGGAGGCTGGAGGGGGTCGACGGTGGAGATGAACAGTATCCCGTGGAGTCCCGTTTTACGGTACGCCACAACCCTCCCGATGAACAGGACCCCCGTTTCGACCGTAGCGCTCCAACACAAGTCCGTTTCGTCCGTTTTGCGGTACGCCACACCCCTGCCGATCAACAGGACCCCGTTTTCGACCGTAGGAGGTCCGTTTCCTTCGTTTTGCGGTACAACAAACCCCTCCCGATGAACAGGATCCCGTTTCGAACGTGGCTGGTCGAACACAAGGCCGTTTCCTCTGTTCTGCGGTACGCCAGGCCTCGTTTCCATCGCATGTTCCGTCCAAGGCCTCCCGATGAACACGACGCATTCCGTTGCCTCCCCATGAACACGACGCATTCCGTTGCCTCCCCATGAACACGACGCATTACGTTACCTCCCCATGAACACGACGACGATGTTGTTTCTCCGTTCCGACCCAGCCATGTACACGAGCCCTGGCCGTACGTATGCGCGAGTAGGCGTTCGAGACCCCGCCCGTATGTACACATACGTGGCCGTATTTTCTTTCTTGCACCCTGGCCATTGTACGTACGTGTACATGCTACGTGCGCACCTCTACTACGACACGTGCGCGCCTCTACATCGACCAGTATATATGTACGTACACGTTCGGGACCAGAATGACAACGCTACGTATGCTTCGACCAGGTGGGTCCCGACTATCAGGCACTTCCTTGCGTGCGAAGATGTAGCTGGTGGGTCCCAGTAGTCAGGGGCAAACGTTTTTTTCACAAAATACGGTGGCCCGTCCGGTGGTTCCCTGCTGTCAGGTGGAGGAATAATTATTTTGCACGTAATAAGGAGGCACTTCCTTGCCGCGGCCGTGGACCCAGCTGTCAGCGTCTCCACGCACAGTACTCTTCCGATGGAAATCAGTCGTTGACCACATTGACCAAGCCGCACCGAGAGCACCACGGCGGTGGACGATGGCGAGGCCTAGGAAGGGGATGACGCGGAGCCAGGGAAGATGCAGCAGTGGAAGCCCGCGTGGAGAGGAGTACGAGGGTTCACTGGTTTGGCTGCGGTGTGAGGCTGTCGTCGCCGCAGGGCCTGGCCAACGGTGGGAATAGTAGGGGGCGGTGAGGCCTCCGCGGTAGCACAGTCGGCCATGGGAGGCAGGAGCATGCGGCACGACCGGCGCTGCTTTGGGCGGCTGGATCAAGAAGACCAGAGGTTGAAGAAGCACTACGGTCGTTGGATGGACATCGTACGGTCACTGGAGCTAGAATCGTTCATATTGACTAAGTTGACAAAGCCCTTCGTCCCCGTCAACTTAGTAGGCCCACATGTCAGCCTCCCACCAAGGTGGGTCCCAGCTAGGCGGGGGAGTATTCATTTTTTGTGCGTAATAAGGAGGCACTTCCGGTGGGTCCGAGCTGACAGTGGGGGGAACGTTTTTTTGCGAAATACAGTGGCCCGTCCGATGGGTCCCAGCAGTCAGGGGGAAACGATTTTTTCGCAAAATACTGGTGACCCGTCCGGTGGGTCCCCGCTGTCAGGTGGAGGACTGATTATTTTGCGCGTAATAAGGAGGCACTTCCTTGCGGCTGCCGTGGACCCAGCTGTCAGCCTCTCCACGTACAGTACTGTTCCGATGGAATTCGTTCGTTGACCACATTGACCACGCCGCACCGAGAGCACCACGGCGGTGGACGACGGTGATGCATAGGAAGGGGACGACGCGGAGCCGGGGAAGACGCAGCAGTGGATGCCCATGCGGAGAGGAGTACGAGCGTTCACCGGTTCGGCTGCGGTGTGAGGCTGCCGTCGCCGCAGAATAACAGGGGGTGTGGGTGAGTAGAGGGATGCCCTGGCTAGCGGTGGGAGTAGTAGGGGGCGCTGAGGCCTGCGCGGCAGCACAGCCGGCCACGGGAGGCGGGAGTAGGCGGTCCCGCCGGCGCTGCTTTGGCGGCTGGAGCAAGAAGATCAGAGATTGAAGAAACACGACGGCCGTTGGATTGACATGCAACAGTTATGTCTGCTAGAATGATTTGTTGACGTGTATAATAACAAAAATTTCTTGCATACCCGTCAACTAAACAGGCCCACAAGTCAGACCACTCCCTCTTTTTTTAATAATTTATATATAGCTCATGGCAACTTCTTATGCAATTTATTGCAGTCGTTTTTTTGGTTGGCCAGGGCCAATTTCGCATATTTCTGTGGGTTCCAAACTATTTTTAATACTGAAATATCCAGCCAGATTTAAAGTACTTTGAAGATATATTTAAATTAGGTTAATGCCCAGTGAAATAGGAATCTGAAAATGTAATAAAATTCAGAAATTATAAAGTAATTGCCAATTTGTCATTTGTTTTTATATTTACAACCCATTTCATATTACTTTCAAGATTTGCAGGCGTCTTGAAAGAGTTGCATCCCATCAGGGCGTAGAAAAATAAGTAGGCCTGGATTGGGTATTCTTCAGAAAAAATAAACTAGGCTCATTTTCACAAAGAGAAAATAGCTGGGCTGGTGACATGGTGAACATAAAATATAAGCCTGGGCTAGACGGGCCACAACCCAGTTCAAACCCTGCTCCGTCTCAACAGTACCAAACAAAAAAATACTGCTCGAGTAGCTACGTCCCAGGTGTCAGCCGATCTTGTGTTGTTCTCTTGTCTATTGATTATATACGCTCCCAATGTCGTGGGTCCCAGATGTTAGGAAAACACTAGGAGGAAGCATTTTATTTTTCCATACGTTGACGTGGTGGGCCCCTACTGTCATCCTCTCTGCGTACTTCTGCCGATTCCTGTTGTTTGTTGACCATGTTGACAACGCGAGAGGGCGGCGCTGTGGCGAGCCCACCAAAGCGCGCGGAGGACGTCGGTGTTAACGATTTAGGAGACGATGGGGCGGCGATGCGTGCGCTGAGGCACAGCCAGCCCTGGGAGGCGGAAGCAGGTGGCCCTGCCGGCGCTGGTTTGGTTTTGGCGGCTGGAGGAAGACATGACTGAAGAAACACGACAGACTATACTACTTAACAACCTTAACTGAAACCAGCAGGGGCACTTAACAACCAAAGCTGAAAGCAGTATGAGTACTTATACAGGTTCAACCGTACAAAGCACGCCTCGAACAGTGCTACTTCGCCTACAGTTAACCAAGGGTGAGGCCGCCAAGCCCCAGGACAAGGCCCAGGCACCACCCCGCGCATCCATAACCTTCTGAAAGCGGCTTCATCTCGCAACGTGGTCAATAAACAGGATACTCGCTTTAGAGCCATGGAAAAGCATGAACATAATCTTCTATCCTATTCTCCAAGATGGACGGGCCTTCATTATTTGAGACCACCCATGAATAAGTATCTTTTCACCTCCAACAGGAATTGAGTAGGTCGACATAAACATCATGTTATGACCAAGCGCAAGTCTGACCCGACCATGGTCAGGCATCTGTATAGGAACAATAGAACTCGGCAGTTCCTGTTTCAAGAAGATCACAGCTGTAAAACTGTGTATAAGCAATAGTTTATGAACAACATATATAACAGAAAATAGCTCGTACCATAAGTTTCTCGACACAGTTGGACCTGTTCAACGAGTGCACTAGTGGCACAAATATCCCACGTGGCCTTCCACCATTGAAACGCCCCACAAGGACCTCAAGACGATCAATAAAGTGTAGGAACTTGTGGATGTCGATCCAGTCAACTTCAGTGCCATTAGTAACAGCCGAGTTATTACATAGTAACAAACGAGCAGACTGCTTTACTCTAAAAAAACCTACACGTGCCACCAATTATAAGAAAATATTAGTTAGAAGTAGCATCTTCCTGAGAGATTCGTTGCTACTTCTAAAGTTAAATTGTGATTAGTTAGACAGAATAGGTGGATTAAGAAGTAATCAAGGCAACAAGCAAGAACCAGATACAAAACTAACATGGATAAACAATTGGAACGACGTCGGGGTGGAAGATCGCAGTGAAGATGAGACTAGGTTCTGCTATTTCCATCAACATTCGTGCGCCAACTTTCAGTCCATAACACTTGAGAAAGTTCATCCAAGTTTGGCCATAAAAAAGCAGCGATCTTCTTGGTTCATGAACCCAACTCAGAACTTATATCCATGGCTTGTCTTCACTATGACCATTAACCTAGTGTATTCAGTTATGGCAAGGACGAGCACCTTGAGTACATGTGTTCTGGTAGAGCAAATAATACACTGCAGGAAAAATAATATGAGAACACAGCATGTTCAAAAAAACCCCACCCTCCCGGATAGAAAAGAGGATTCTAGGAACATACTGTGCGCATTTCAAAATGCTGTGTTAGGATGAGAAGGAACAAGTGTGGCGTCTCGCCGAGGGCGCAGAAACCTGTAGGGTACTCGCACTTTGGGCACTACAAATGAAACACACTAGATTCAGTAGGAAGAAAAATGCATCAACGGCGGCGGCTGCCATCCTAGGATTACCTGCGACCAAGGGACTTGGGTTTATCGGGGATGGATGAAGAATTCGTACCTGGTTCTCCATGAGAAAACCCTATGCAATGCCGACAGGGGGTTTTCTCTGAACAAGCAGACGGGGGAGAAAGGGATTCAGGCCCAGTGAAATATTGTCGCTTCGTCCATCCAGCTTACTGCTAAAGCTGGAAAGGGGGGTTGTGATTTGACGGCTCATTGGGCATTACTGCGGCGCTACAACCGGGGTGTGTCTACCGTGAAGTTGTGCACTCTAATTTGTGCATATGGCACGTGGACCCCGTTACCGGTTGCCCCACATATCAGCGAAAGGAAGTAGAAAGACAGGAGTAACTAGTTACACATACATATATTTTTTGACAGAGATACTCCCTCTGTAAAGAAATATAAAAATCTTTTATATCACAGGCTCACCTTGCCGAGAAAAATACTCCCTCTGCAACGCACGGGCATTATGGGGGTTCAGCTGAGAATATAATACTCAGATGTTTTTTTTTGAGGGATAAAAGCTGCTTTATTGAAGATTAACAGTCATAGGTATACAAATAATTTCGGGGGTTCCTGTGAGCCAAAGATGGCGTCCACAGGGAAAAGAAGTAGCAGCTTTTGCGAGCACATGCGCTTCAACATTACACTCGTGTTTTTCATGTATGATCTCCATGGTTTGGAACATATTCTTCTTCATCTTGATCTCGTCCATAATAACTTTGTTGGGACCCAAGTATGCCTCTCCGATATGCTTGACTGTTGCTGAATAATCGGTGCTAATTTGAACTTGTTGCAGGTTTAAGTCAAGAGCCAGAGATAGCCCCTCGCAACATGCCATTGCCTCTAGGATCTCTGGATCAGTAACACTTTCGCACACCAGTGCCGATGCTCCAAGGAAGAAGCCTGTATGATCTCGGCTCACAACTACCAGGGCTCCCCTTTCACCATTGCGAGATAACGCAGCAGCAACATTCATCTTCGCCCAACCCACAGCAGGAGGAGGACGCCACTTCTGCACTGAGCTAGTGCTTCTCGAAATCAGGTTCTGGACTTTGGGCCGCAGGCCGACCCTGCATGTTTGGGGGCCCATGTGTTCTACCTCAGCGCTTTTCATATTGCAAGCGATCGGTATGGCGCTGGTTTTAGATGCTGTCGCAAGGCGAATACACAAAATTGAATAAAGCACAGCAGTTGTTGGAATGAAAACGAACGACAGTTCCTAACCAGCAATTAGAGTTGCAATTCTATCAACGATATACCATGTGATAAATAACACTATCGTACTACTTATACACATAGGCCACTTGTTTCACCATGCCAGATTATTACATCAAAATCTCTCGGAGGATAGATCAGTTAGGCAGTTGCGTGCTGCTACTGAAGAATTTCAAAGTTGATTTGGACCAGCTCTCCTTGCCGAGAAAGTTCGATTTTGACATCATCCCCTACCACAAGATATGATTTAGATTTGAACCTTAACCATCCTTTAGCATCAATCATCATGCAACCATCCTTTGTACTTACGATATATTGAGCAGGTTCATTCACACCAAGGCTGCACATGGTAAGAGAAACTTGGCCGCGGTCGCCCGGATTGTTGAACGACTCCCTCGTTGCTCTAGGAATTCTCTGTTTGCAAACAAGAAGACATACCCAAACAGTTAGATCAACACAGTGAATCATGTGAAACAACATGGAAAGAAAAAAGAACGAAGCACTTGGGAGGCCAATGCTTACCAAGAAGGTGGACATGTCGGTTTTTGTAAGGACTTTGGTATATGAAGTGCGAACTTCAGCCCAGTCTGTTGCCGGTGCAACTGCACGGGCCAGAGCAGATGCAAGTGCAAGTGTTGGTGCAGGTGCCGAAGCCGCTGCTGCTGCCAGAGATGGTGCTCCTTGTAGAGCTGGTGCCGGTGTCGGAGCAGGTGCCGGTGTCGATGCCCGATCCTCCGGTAGATCAGACTGATCGGCTGATGCGGTCAGTGCCCAATCCTCAGCTGGATCAGACTGAGTTGTTGCCGCTTTGAGTGCTAGAGCACCTATCGGTGCTCAATCTGTGCGAGACAGCGGCAATCGTGCCTGGTCTGCTATGATCAGCTTTCTAACTTGACTAGGATCCGTGACCGTGATCCAGTCTTTTTCTTCATTTCTTTTAAACGCGAGAAGGACTAATTGTGGCTTTTTTGTTAAACCAAACTACAGTTCATCATAGGGATTTAGCTTGTACTCAGACAACAGACTGATCCAATTTTTTCCAGTAATATAAGTGATGGACAGTGCCTTCGTTACTGACACGACATAAGAAGTGAAACTTGCAAAAATAGCCATCGTAGAGCAAACCAAACGGTTTATTCTGTGATGAATTTCACATGGCAAAACCAGCATCGTAAAATTGCAGGAAAAGAAAGAAAACATGACATTAAATCAATAATATTTAGACAGTAAATCAATAAGATTTACTTGATGTGACACGAGTGAATCCTTACAAGGAAATCACTATGTTGAAGTACTAAACAGAAGATTGATCGTTCAACTACGCGTGGCATGCAGGGGCCCCGCCTACTCCCACATGGAGGATAGTCCAAAGGTCATGACAAATCGTATGGACCGAACATCCATGGGGCTGGAAATCCTGGTGGGTGCGATAAACCCTGCAATTCATACAGATATTGGAGTGTAACCATAATTGATAGACCTTCCTCACAAAAAATATGATATGGATACTTCAAAATATACAGACTGAATTGAGTGGACAGACATTAACATAGACCGTTCTCAGGACTGACCACACACCAAAAGCGGCAGTACTAATAAACAATACAGGGTTCACAAACACAAATCAAGTACTGAACAATAGTACTTACTATAGACAAGCAAAGTTGCACTAACTAAACTCTGCAGACTATTTTTTGCCACCGACCTACGGGATGAACCCCGCATAACTGACTAGGCCATGGACTTCGTGTGAGATGTCTACATGCACCATCACCATCTTGTCAACCTTGGAGAACCTAACAGAGTGGTCTTTCCACTCATAAACATGATGATGAAGACAGGCCGCATCAGATTTGTTGGGAAGATTTACAAGAACCACACCCTTCGTAATCGAAGGCACAGCCAGGAAATTGTCGTGGTCAAGTACAGCCTCAAGAACACGCCTGACAACAATGCTACAGGAAAACACTAGTTCAGGACACGTGGCGACAAGGACACAACAGCTGGATAGTTCAGCAGTAGAACTCATCATCAGGTCTTCCAGTTCACACGGCATGACTTTGAGAACTTCATTTCCACCGCGAACCTGGTTCTAATTCAAACAGAAACCATATTTTATTACTACCTCCGTTCAGAAATATAAGATGATTTTCGATATTATACTCCATATATGACTACATATACGCATAGAAATGAGTGAACAAAGACACTAGAACATGTCTTCAAAGGCATGAGAGCAGAGGGATTACATGCAATATCCATAAGACAAGTTACTGAGGCAAATATACCCTCTTGAAAGGTAGCATTGATGTTCATAAAGTACTCCCTCCGTCCCAAAATTCTTGTCTTAGATTTGTCTAGATACGGTATCAAGTCACATTTTAGTATTAGATACATCCATATCTAGATAAATCTAAGACAAGAAATTTGGGATAGAGGGAGTAGTTGAAAGTAATCTATAAGAAATCAGTGTCAACCTCTCGCATGTTTTGGTCAAAAGAGGAATTTAGAACCGTCATTTGGCACACAAAAATCACATGCAAGATCACCCAGAAAGTTGTACTACTAGTACTAGTATTGCGTGTTAGATGAAAAAACACGATCAAGATCGAGAAAAATATCGTCAAGAAGAGATATTACCTAGACTTGCTTAATGAGGGATCCCAGAGAGGGGGGCTTGGACAGGGCAATGGCTTTGAGCTTGTCTGCGGTAGTCTCGGCGGGGTGCTTGCACTTCTTCGTACCATGAGCCTTGACGGTTTTGGCCGAAGCCATAGACATCACTTCGGCCGGTGCTCCAGCGTCCATCAAGAAACTGTCAAATAGAAATAAAATAAAAGAAACCATAATCACAAACCCAAAAGAAGAAAAGAGAGGGAGTTATAGGATCAGTCTCAGGGTTGCAAGACCGGGCCTTGGCCAGAATCAACACCATTGATGCGCTCACCTTTCCTTCTTTGGGAGAGAAGAACAATGGCAGAAGCAGGTCGGGGTTTTCTTGAAGAAATGAGGAAAAAGATGAGGCAGAAGCGAGGGTTGGGTAGAGACGAAGCTGAGAGAGAAGAGTGAAATGATGGTTGCTTCGTCTGTCCAACTTACTGCTGGAAAGGAGGGGGTTTTGTGATTTGACGGCTCATTGGGCATTACTATGGCGCTTCGATCGGGGTAGTCTACCGTCACTCTACTGCAGAGTAATTTAGTGCATGGCTGGTGGACCCCGATGCTGGCTGTCCCACACGTCGGCGAAAGTGAGTAATTTAGTGCATGGCTGGAGGAGGATCCGCACGGTAGAGCATGTCCACTATTTTTCAGAAGAAAAAAATGATTACAGCAAGTGTTTCCACTCTTACGACGGAGGAGTGCGAAACACGGCAGCCACTTGAACATACACAGTGCTCCTACTACTAGGCATGTGCAGTGGTTCATACATCAGTACTACACAATCTTGTTGCTAGTGTAGTAAGATGTGATGTTAACAAATGATGCTGTGTGCATGTCAACTACTCCTATATGTAACATAGTACTGCTTTTTTGACTGTCCGGTCAAGAATGGACGGTGAGATCAATGTTAACAGAACTAGGTCCACAGCGCACGGAGAGTACGGTGCTACAGTAATCCACGAAACATGAACCACGTGAAGCATGAATAGTGTTAGGCAGGATGTATGAAGGGTGCACGGGATGGGAGCAAAAGTTCCCTTCTCGACCCACTTTTGGGTGTTTGGCAGAGTGCATGAAGGGTGCATGAGTCCACACTAGTAGGTTGACAAAAGTACACGAAGAGGAAACAACTATATTGAGATGAGAATGCAACCAAACACACCCACATGCTTTGTGCTACAGTGAGTGATCTGCACCGTCTGAGTTTGATCCAACAGTCATGTTGCGCCAAGACACGGACATGCCCATGCAGAGGGTTTAGCCCGACGGCCGGCATCGTCGCGCTGGCACGACGGTAGGCATCGCGCAGCCGCAACATGTGCGTGGCAACTTGGTTCACCAAGTGGCTGAGGCGATCCCGGACCTCGTCACGATCGGCGCGCTCGCGCTCCAGCCGGCTCCCCTGACGGCCTATCGTATCTCCCGCTTTCTGCAGCAACGCCACCGACGCCTCGAGCATCTTTGTGGTGGACTCCTGCCTCTTTTGAAGCTTCGTGAACTCCCACACATAACGGAGGAGCATGGCACTCCTCTCCTCCTTGAGCTCACGAAGCTCCACGTCCTTGGCCCTGAGCTCCGCATCCTTGGCATGGAGCTCCTGTGTCAGGAGCCTCACCTCGGACTCCGTGATCTGCTGCGCTGCCATGGCACCAGGTAGAAGCAATGGGGAGAGGAAGCAAAGGGGGCAAAACGGCTGAAAGGCAATGCAATCTACGGGAAGGCGGAGGGAGCAGGAAATCTTTTGGTTTTCACCATGGTAAAACACCAGTCGACGACTTCTCACATCAGGGAGCAGTGGGTACAGCCGGAGTCATCGTGACTAATTGCTGTCGCGCCTGCTCCCGTCAATCAAAAAATTAAACATCCTTCCGCGCCTGCTCCCGTCAATCAAAAAATTAAAAATCCTGCCGCACCCAAACACCAGAGCAACGTCGCGGTGGATATTTAAATTTACCTGCCGGCAAGTAGATAAAAAAGGGGTGAAAAAACAAATGTGGCGGCGGCCTAGCTAATCGGTCGAACTAGCCCAACTAGCTAGCCATCGTGCTTCACTGATGTACTCGGCGGGAAAGGTGGTCTTTCGTGATTTGACGACTCATTTACTTGCTTCGGTGCTACGACCGAGGAAGACCCAGAAAACGCGCGGTAGGGCATCCCACGTCAGGAAGAATATATGCGTGCACCACCCGGGAGGACCCTGAACCCACGCGGTAGGGTGTGCCATGTCTCGGCATGGAGGAAAAATGTGCGTGTAAAAATATATTGTATCAGACATAGTAGAGTACCTACGGTTCGACCTCGGACCCAGCCAGTCAGTTGAAAACACCCCACTAGCCACACAGCTTCATCATGCAAACGTGGCACGGAGGATAGATGTGGTTAGCTCCGTCTCGACCAGCCACAACGTCTCTTGTTCTAGGCGATTCTTCTATTTTCCAAGTTTTTTTAGTTGTAATAACACCACGGCAAGCTAGCGCCGCTCTTCGTCTGTGCTCGTGCAAAGGTTAGACGATGGAGAGAAGAGAGATTGAGATCGCAGACCTGGGACCCACCAGTAAGTGAGATAACGGTCATGCATGTGTTGATGAGGCACTCCCTCTACTCTACTCAACGCAAGTACTGTATAAAATCAAGTTATGGGACAAAGCCAACAACCATTCGTTTTTTCAGGCTATCGACTTACGCTTTGTAGTCCAGGTTGCCAGTTCAAATCTCATCTTTCAGATTTGTTAGTTTTAGTTCCAAATTTGATTAATGACAAGTGGGACCCCCGTGTGTTGTCCCGATATTTCAGTGTAGGATGGTTTTTTTGAACAAACACTTTGCGCGGTTAGACAAGTAACGGCACAAGTTACATGTTTTTTGCAAGTTTATGAACAAAAATGACAGCGGCATAGAATATCACATCCACCCTGCAGCCTAGATACTATGGTGATAGGAGTTTTTACACCGTTGGAAGTGAGATCCAATGGCTTGGGAGTAGTCTTTGTAGTTATGCGCAATTTCCTAACTCTCCAAAGGTTTTTTTTGCAAATAAAACATTCAGGCCTCGTGTGTGCCGCTGCATCTTCGATCCAACGGCTCCCCGGTGCTCATATTAGGTGCTCCCCGTAGCTTAATTACCCGCTACGGTGATTGGAGTAGTTGTGGGCCGAATGCTACGAAAATATAATCTAAACCGACCGGAATAAATGCTTACACAAATTAATCCAAGGTTGGAGTGCCCCTCACAATGTAAATAGCTCCGGCTTTGCGAGGGATGGAGAGGTAGTACCTTCAACGCATGGAAGATACGGTGTGAGAAAGCGAGGTCAATCGAGAGACATATAGATAGAGAGACAAAGTGAGTGTGGTCCGACATTCATTGAACAAATATATATGGTTTGGAGAGATATTGTCTGATTGAGCTTTTTGGCAAGGGTGAGGGCTATAAGATAGAGCTTGAGAGATGATCCAGTATGACGTGTAGATATATTTTGTGCGTGAGAGGAAGCAAGGTCAACCGATCACATAGGGTCGCCGTGCGATCGAAAGAGTGAGACGGGTTGGAGAGAGTGACCTAGATAGACGATGTGCGTGAGAGAGTATACAATGTGAATAGGTCGAATTGGGCTCAACATGGTGATATATCGTTTTTGTCCGAGAAAGAGCGAGGTCAATCGAGACATATGGAGAGAGAGAGAGATTGAGTGAGCGTGGCCCACCATGAGGTCGAAAGAGTGGTGGCGGCTTGGATGGACTGACCTAGATAGACAATCTGCGTGAGAGAGTATAGAGTATGTCGATCGAGGCCCAAACAAGGAGATATATCATTTGTGTGTGAAAGAAAACGAGGTTGAACGAGACTCGGATAAAGAGAGCGAGATTGAGTGAGTATGGCCCGCCATGTGGAAGAAAGAGTGAGACAGTCTCGAGGGAGTGACCTAGATATACAACATGCATGTGTGCGCATGCATGAGAGGTTGGGGGGCTAGATAGGCAATGCATGTATTTAGCGCGAGAGGGTGAGAGGGAGAGGGGGAGAGAGAGAGAGAGCTCGGCATGGGGTGCAATGGCGGGTGTGTGAGGTAAATACATTTGGTAACAGAGTGGAAAAAGGGGTTGTGTAGTTGAGAGACTCAGAGATCGAAACATGGAGAGAAAGAATGAACGTGTGTTGGAAACTGATAGCTTCCTAAGGTGGCTAGGAGAGGAAGATTGACCGATACAGGAAGTTGTAGGGTTTGTGCGGGGGGGGGGGCTAAAAACAACATTTGAGTGTACATAGTACGAGACTTAATATTGATGTTTCAATTCAGTGTACATTGTAAGATTTGAACCGAGGACCAGGCATACGAGTAATTATTTCGAATTCGTGCCATACTAAGTTTCGAAAAGTTGACATTGACTCAGTTTGTTGTGCTATTTTGTAGGTCATATGTTTGAATCCATCCAAAAGTTTTCTCACTACCATGGTATTCATCATATACATATGAATTTGTATTAAAAAAGTAGCGTGGATACAGTGAAATGTGAAATCCACGTTAGAATTGGAGATCGCTACGTGACACACACTCTAATTCAAATAACTAACTATGTGACACACACTCTAATTCAAATAACTAATTATGTGTAACACCCCAGATGTAACTTTCCCAATTTGTACTCCAACTCTTGCCGTTTCCGGCGTTAAGTTATTTTATTTTCTCGGGTTCGGGTTTTTGTCTCCGTGTGTTGTTGTCGTTGTCATGCATCTCATATCATGTCATCATGTGCATTGCATTTCCATACGTGTTCGTCTCATGCATTCGAGCATTTTCCCCGTTGTCCGTTTTGCATTCCGGCGCTTCGTTCTCCTCCGGTGGTCATTTCTACCTTTCTTTCGTGTGTGGGGATTAAACATTTCCGGATTGGGCCGAGACTTGTCATGCGGCCTTGGTTTACTACCGGTAGACCGCCTGTCAAGTTTGTATCATTTGGACTTCGTTTGATACTCCAACGGTTAACCGAGGGACCGAAAAGGCCTCGTGTGTGTTGCAGCCCAACACCCTTCCAATTTGGCCCAAAAACCCACCTAAGCCTTCTCCATCATCTAGAGCGTTCGATCACGATCGCATGGCCGAAAACTGCACCTCATTTGGACTCTCCTAGCTCCCTCTATGCCTATTTATAGACCCCCTCCTTCAAATTCGCGGATCCCCCTCTCCGAAACCCTAAATTTCCACCTCGCGCGCCGCCGGACAAAAATCCCAGGCCGGACGTGTTCGGATCCGCCGCCGCCCCCAACCGGGAGCTGCCACGTGGCGCCCCCGGACCACATCGTCGCCCGCACCCGCCGAGGCCCGCGGGGCCCGACCGCGGCCCTCCCATCCCGTGACCCCGCGCCGCGTCGCCCGCCTCCCCACCACCCGAGTGCCGCCTGCGCTGCGCCGCCTCC